>NW_027193540.1:0-306141 GCF_032444005.1 Ranitomeya imitator | reverse complement strand
GTATAGAGTGTAGAGTGTAGGGTATAGAGTGTAGGGTATATAGTGTAGGGTATAGAGTGTAGAGTGTAGGGTATAGAGTGTAGAGTGTAGGGTATAGAGTGTAGGGTATAGAGTGTAGGGTAGAGAGTGTAGGGTAGAGAGTGTAGAGTCTAGGGTATAGAGTGTAGGGTATAGAGTGTAGGGTATAGAGTGTAGGGCATAGAGTGTAGGGAATAGAGTGTAGAGTGTAAGGTATAGAGTGTAGAGTGTAGGGTATAGAGTGTAGGGTATAGAGTGTAGGGTAGAGAGTGTAGGGTAGAGAGTGTAGAGTCTAGGGTATAGAGTGTAGGGTATAGAGTGTAGGGTATAGAGTGTAGGGCATAGAGTGTAGGGAATAGAGTGTAGAGTGTAAGGTATAGAGTGTAGAGTGTAGGGTATAGAGTGTAGGGTATAGAGTGTAGGGTGTAGAGTGTAGGGTATAGAGTGTATGGTATAGAGTGTAGGGTATAGAGTGTAGGGCATAGAGTGTAGGGAATAGAGTGTAGAGTGTAAGGTATAGAGTGTAGAGTGTAGGGTATAGAGTGTAGGGTATAGAGTGTAGGGTATAGAGTGTAGAGTGTAGGGTATAGAGTGTAGAGTGTAGGGTATAGAGTGTAGAGTGTAGGGCATAGAGTGTAGAGTGTAGGGTATAGAGTGTAGGGTATAGAGTGTAGGGTATAGAGTGTAGGGTATAGAGTGTAGAGTGTATGGTATAGAGTGTAGAGTGTAGGGTATAGAGTGTAGGGTATAGAGTGTAGGGTGTAGAGTGTAGGGTATAGAGTGTAGGGTATAGAGTGTACGGTATAGAGTGTAGAGTGTAGGGTATAGAGTGTAGGGTACAGAGTGTAGGGTATAGAGTGTAGGGTATAGAGTGTAGGGTATAGAGTGTAGAGTGTAGGGTATAGAGTGTATAGTGTAGGGTATAGAGTGTAGGGTATAGATTGTAGGGTATAGAGTGTAGGGTAGAGAGTGTAGAGTGTAGGGTATAGAGTGTAGGGTATAGAGTGTAGAGTGTAGGGTATAGGGTGTATGGTATAGAGTGTAGGGTATAGAGTGTAGGGTGTAGAGTGTAGGGTATAGAGTGTAGGGTATAGAGTGTATGGTATAGAGTGTAGGGTGTAGAGTGTAGGGTATAGAGTGTAGGGTATAGAGTGTAGGGTATAGAGTGTAGGGTATAGAATGTAGTAAATAGAGTGTAGAGTGTAAGGTATAGAGTGTAGAGTGTAGGGTATAGAGTGTATGGTATAGAGTGTAGGGTATAGAGTGTAGGGTGTAGAGTGTAGGGTATAGAGTGTAGGGTATAGAGTGTAGGGTATAGAGTGTAGGGAATAGAGTGTAGAGTGTAAGGTATAGAGTGTAGAGTGTAGGGTATAGAGTGTAGGGTATAGAGTGTAGGGTATAGAGTGTAGGGTGTAGAGTGTAGGGTATAGAGTGTAGGGTATAGAGTGTAGGGTATAGAGTGTAGGGTATAGAGTGTAGGGAATAGAGTGTAGAGTGTAAGGTATAGAGTGTAGAGTGTAGGGTATAGAGTGTAGGGTATAGACTGTAGGGTATAGAGTGTAGGGTATAGAGTGTAGGGTATAAAGTGTAGAGTGTAGGGTATAGAGTGTATGGTATAGAGTGTAGGGTATAGAGTGTAGGGTGTAGAGTGTAGGGTATAGAGTGTAGGGTATAGAGTGTAGGGTATAGAGTGTAGGGAATAGAGTGTAGAGTGTAAGGTATAGAGTGTAGAGTGTAGGGTATAGAGTGTAGGGTATAGACTGTAGGGTATAGAGTGTAGGGTATAGAGTGTAGGGTATAGATTGTAGAGTGTAGGCTATAGAGTGTAGGGTATAGAGTGTAGAGTGTAGGGTATAGAGTGTAGGGTATAGAGTGTAGGGTATAGAGTGTAGGGTATAGAGTGTAGGGTATAGAGTGTAGGGTATAGAGTGTAGAGTGTAGGGTATAGAGTGTAGGGTATAGAGTGTAGGGTATAGAGTGTAGAGTGTAGGGTATAGAGTGTAGGGTATAGAGTATAGGGCATAGAGTGTAGGGTATAGAGTATAGGGCATAGAGTGTAGGGTATAGAGTGTAGGGTATAGAGTGTAGAGTGTAGGGTATAGAATGTAGGGTATAGAGTGTAGGGTATAGAGTGTAGAGTGTAGGGTATAGAGTGTAGGGTATAGAGTGTAGGGTATAGAGTGTAGGGTATAGAGTGTAAAGTGTAGGGTATAGTGTGTAGGGTATAGAGTGCAGGGTGTAGAGTGTAGGGTATAGAGTGTAGGGTATAGAGTGTAGAGTGTAGGGTATATAGTGTAGAGTGTAGGGTATAGAGTGTAGAGTGTAGGGCATAGAGTGTAGAGTGTAGGGCATAGAGTGTAGAGTGTAGGGTATATAGTGTAGAGTGTAGGGTATAGAGTGTAGAGTGTAGGGCATAGAGTGTAGAGTGTAGGGTATAGAGTGTAGGGTATAGAGTGTAGAGTGTAGGGTATAGAGTGTAGGGTATAGAGTGTAGGGTATAGAGTGTAGAGTGTAGGGTATAGAGTGTAGGGTATAGAGTATAGGGCATAGAGTGTAGGGTATAGAGTATAGGGCATAGAGTGTAGGGTATAGAGTGTAGGGTATAGAGTGTAGAGTGTAGGGTATAGAATGTAGGGTATAGAGTGTAGGGTATAGAGTGTAGAGTGTAGGGTATAGAGTGTAGGGTATAGAGTGTAGGGTATAGAGTGTAGAGTGTAGGGTATAGAGTGTAGAGTGTAGGGTATAGAGTGTAGGGTATAGAGTGTAGGGTAGAGAGTGTAGGGTAGAGAGTGTAGAGTCTAGGGTATAGAGTGTAGGGTATAGAGTGTAGGGTATAGAGTGTAGAGTGTAGGGATTAGAGTGTAGGGCATAGAGTGTAGGGTGTAGAGTGTAGGGTATAGAGTGTAGAGTGTAGGGTATAGAGTGTATGGTATAGAGTGTAGGGTATAGAGTGTAGGGTGTAGAGTGTAGGGTATAGAGTGTATGGTATAGAGTGTATGGTATAGAGTGTAGGGCATAGAGTGTAGGGAATAGAGTGTAGAGTGTAAGGTATAGAGTGTAGAGTGTAGGGTATAGAGTGTATGGTATAGAGTGTAGGGTATAGAGTGTAGGGTGTAGAGTGTAGGGTATAGAGTGTAGGGTATAGAGTGTAGGGTATAGAGTGTAGGGAATAGAGTGTAGAGTGTAAGGTATAGAGTGTAGAGTGTAGGGTATAGAGTGTAGGGTATAGAGTGTAGGGTATAGAGTGTAGGGTGTAGAGTGTAGGGTATAGAGTGTAGGGTATAGAGTGTAGGGTATAGAGTGTAGGGTATAGAGTGTAGGGAATAGAGTGTAGAGTGTAAGGTATAGAGTGTAGAGTGTAGGGTATAGAGTGTAGGGTATAGACTGTAGGGTATAGAGTGTAGGGTATAGAGTGTAGGGTATAAAGTGTAGAGTGTAGGGTATAGAGTGTATGGTATAGAGTGTAGGGTATAGAGTGTAGGGTGTAGAGTGTAGGGTATAGAGTGTAGGGTATAGAGTGTAGGGTATAGAGTGTAGGGTATAGAGTGTAGGGAATAGAGTGTAGAGTGTAAGGTATAGAGTGTAGAGTGTAGGGTATAGAGTGTAGGGTATAGACTGTAGGGTATAGAGTGTAGGGTATAGAGTGTAGGGTATAGATTGTAGAGTGTAGGCTATAGAGTGTAGGGTATAGAGTGTAGAGTGTAGGGTATAGAGTGTAGGGTATAGAGTGTAGGGTATAGAGTGTAGGGTATAGAGTGTAGGGTATAGAGTGTAGAGTGTAGGGTATAGAGTGTAGGGTATAGAGTGTAGGGTATAGAGTGTAGAGTGTAGGGTATAGAGTGTAGGGTATAGAGTATAGGGCATAGAGTGTAGGGTATAGAGTATAGGGCATAGAGTGTAGGGTATAGAGTGTAGGGTATAGAGTGTAGAGTGTAGGGTATAGAATGTAGGGTATAGAGTGTAGGGTATAGAGTGTAGAGTGTAGGGTATAGAGTGTAGGGTATAGAGTGTAGGGTATAGAGTGTAGGGTATAGAGTGTAAAGTGTAGGGTATAGTGTGTAGGGTATAGAGTGCAGGGTGTAGAGTGTAGGGTATAGAGTGTAGGGTATAGAGTGTAGAGTGTAGGGTATATAGTGTAGAGTGTAGGGTATAGAGTGTAGAGTGTAGGGCATAGAGTGTAGAGTGTAGGGCATAGAGTGTAGAGTGTAGGGTATATAGTGTAGAGTGTAGGGTATAGAGTGTAGAGTGTAGGGCATAGAGTGTAGAGTGTAGGGTATAGAGTGTAGGGTATAGAGTGTAGAGTGTAGGGTATAGAGTGTAGGGTATAGAGTGTAGGGTATAGAGTGTAGAGTGTAAGGTATAGAGTGTAGGGTATAGAGTATAGGGCATAGAGTGTAGGGTATAGAGTATAGGGCATAGAGTGTAGGGTATAGAGTGTAGGGTATAGAGTGTAGAGTGTAGGGTATAGAATGTAGGGTATAGAGTGTAGGGTATAGAGTGTAGAGTGTAGGGTATAGAGTGTAGGGTATAGAGTGTAGGGTATAGAGTGTAGAGTGTAGGGTATAGAGTGTAGAGTGTAGGGTATAGAGTGTAGGGTATAGAGTGTAGGGTAGAGAGTGTAGGGTAGAGAGTGTAGAGTCTAGGGTATAGAGTGTAGGGTATAGAGTGTAGGGTTTAGAGTGTAGAGTGTAGGGATTAGAGTGTAGGGCATAGAGTGTAGGGTGTAGAGTGTAGGGTATAGAGTGTAGAGTGTAGGGTATAGAGTGTATGGTATAGAGTGTAGGGTATAGAGTGTAGGGTGTAGAGTGTAGGGTATAGAGTGTATGGTATAGAGTGTATGGTATAGAGTGTAGGGCATAGAGTGTAGGGAATAGAGTGTAGAGTGTAAGGTATAGAGTGTAGAGTGTAGGGCATAGAGTGTAGAGTGTAGGGTATAGAGTGTAGGGTATAGAGTGTAGGGTATAGAGTGTAGAGTGTAGGGTATAGAGTGTAGAGTGTAGGGTATAGAGTGTAGAGTGTAGGGCATAGAGTGTAGAGTGTAGGGTATAGAGTGTAGGGTATAGAGTGTAGGGTATAGAGTGTAGGGTATAGAGTGTAGAGTGTAGGGTATAGAGTGTAGAGTGTAGGGTATAGAGTGTAGGGTATAGAGTGTAGGGTATAGAGTGTAGAGTAGAGAGTGTAGAGTGTAGGGTATAGAGTGTAGGGTATAGAGTGTAGGGTATAGAGTGTAGAGTGTAGGGATTAGAGTGTAGGGTATAGAGTGTAGGGTGTAGAGTGTAGGGTATAGAGTGTAGAGTGTAGGGTATAGAGCGTAGGGTATAGAGTGTAGGGTATAGAGTGTAGGGTGTAGAGTGTAGGGTATAGAGTGTAGGGTATAGAGTGTAGGGTATAGACTGTAGGGAATAGAGTGTAGAGTGTAAGGTATAGAGTGTAGAGTGTAGGGTATAGAGTGTAGAGTGTAGGGATTAGAGTGTAGGGTATAGAGTGTAGGGTGTAGAGTGTAGGGTATAGAGTGTAGAGTGTAGGTATAGAGTGTATGGTATAAAGTGTACGGTATAGAGTGTAGGGTGTAGAGTGTAGGGTATAGAGTGTAGGGTATAGAGTGTAGGGAATAGAGTGTAGAGTGTAAGGTATAGAGTGTAGAGTGTAGGGTATAGAGTGTAGAGTGTAGGGTATAGAGTGTAGGGTATAGAGTGTAGGATAGAGAGTGTAGAGTGTAGGGTATAGAGTGTAGGGTATAGAGTGTAGAGTGTAGGGTATAGAGTGTATGGTATAGAGTGTAGGGTATAGAGTGTAAGGTGTAGAGTGTAGGGTATAGAGTGTAGGGTTTAGAGTGTATGGTATAGAGTGTAGGGTATAGAGTGTAGGGTGTAGAGTGTAGGGTATAGAGTGTAGGGTATAGAGTGTAGGGTATAGAGTGTAGAGTGTAGGGTATAGAGTGTAGGGTACAGAGTGTAGGGTATAGAGTGTAGGGTATAGAGTGTAGAGTGTAGGGTATAGAGTGTATAGTGTAGGGTATAGAGTGTAGGGTATAGATTGTAGGGTATAGAGTGTAGGGTAGAGAGTGTAGAGTGTAGGGTATAGAGTGTAGAGTGTAGGGTATAGAGTGTATGGTATAGAGTGTAGGGTATAGAGTGTAGGGTGTAGAGTGTAGGGTATAGAGTGTAGGGTATAGAGTGTATGGTATAGAGTGTAGGGTGTAGAGTGTAGGGTATAGAGTGTAGGGTATAGAGTGTAGGGTATAGAGTGTAGGGTATAGAATGTAGGGAATAGAGTGTAGAGTGTAAGGTATAGAGTGTAGAGTGTAGGGTATAGAGTGTATGGTATAGAGTGTAGGGTATAGAGTGTAGTGTGTAGAGTGTAGGGTATAGAGTGTAGGGTATAGAGTGTAGGGTATAGAGTGTAGGGTATAGAGTGTAGGGTATAGAGTGTAGGGAATAGAGTGTAGAGTGTAAGGTATAGAGTGTAGAGTGTAGGGTATAGAGTGTAGGGTATAGAGTGTAGGGTATAGAGTGTAGGGTGTAGAGTGTAGGGTATAAAGTGTAGGGTATAGAGTGTAGGGTATAGAGTGTAGGGTATAGAGTGTAGGGAATAGAGTCTAGAGTGTAAGGTATAGAGTGTAGAGTGTAGGGTATAGAGTGTAGGTTATAGACTGTAGGGTATAGAGTGTAGGGTATAGAGTGTAGGGTATAAAGTGTAGAGTGTAGGGTATAGAGTGTATGGTATAGAGTGTAGGGTATAGAGTGTAGGGTGTAGAGTGTAGGGTATAGAGTGTAGGGTATAGAGTGTAAGGTATAGAGTGTAGGGTATAGAGTGTAGGGAATAGAGTGTAGAGTGTAAGGTATAGAGTGTAGAGTGTAGGGTATAGAGTGTAGGGTATAGACTGTAGGGTATAGAGTGTAGGGTATAGAGTGTAGGGTATAGATTGTAGAGTGTAGGCTATAGAGTGTAGGGTATAGAGTGTAGAGTGTAGGGTATAGAGTGTAGAGTGTAGGGTATAGAGTGTAGGGTATAGAGTGTAGGGTATAGAGTGTAGGGTATAGAGTGTAGAGTGTAGGGTGTAGAGTGTAGGGTAAAGAGTGTAGGGTATAGAGTGTAGGGTATAGAGTGTAGGGTAGAGAGTGTAGAGTGTAGGGTATAGAGTGTAGGGTATAGAGTGTAGGGTATAGAGTGTAGAGTGTAGGGATTAGAGTGTAGGGTATAGAGTGTAGGGTGTAGAGTGTAGGGTATAGAGTGTAGAGTGTAGGGTATAGAGTGTAGGGTATAGAGTGTAGGGTATAGAGTGTAGGGTGTAGAGTGTAGGGTATAGAGAGTAGGGTATAGAGTGTAGGGTATAGAGTGTAGGGAATAGAGTGTAGAGTGTAAGGTATAGAGTGTAGAGTGTAGGGTATAGAGTGTAGGGTATAGAGTGTAGAGTGTAGGGATTAGAGTTTAGGGTATAGAGTGTAGGGTGTAGAGTGTAGGGTATAGAGTGTAGAGTGTAGGGTATAGAGTGTATGGTATAAAGTGTACGGTATAGAGTGTAGGGTGTAGAGTGTAGGGTATAGAGTGTAGGGAATAGAGTGTAGAGTGTAAGGTATAGAGTGTAGAGTGTAAGGTATAGAGTGTAGAGTGTAGGGTATAGAGTGTAGGGTATAGAGTGTAGGGTATAGAGTGTAGGGTAGAGAGTGTAGAGTGTAGGGTATAGAGTGTAGGGTATAGAGTGTAGAGTGTAGGGTATAGAGTGTATGGTATAGAGTGTAGGGTATAGAGTGTAGGGTGTAGAGTGTAGGGTATAGAGTGTAGGGTATAGAGTGTATGGTATAGAGTGTAGGGTATAGAGTGTAGGGTGTAGAGTGTAGGGTATAGAGTGTAGGGTATAGAGTGTAGGGTATAGAGTGTAGAGTGTAGGGTATAGAGTGTAGGGTACAGAGTGTAGGGTATAGAGTGTAGGGTATAGAGTGTAGGGTATAGAGTGTAGAGTGTAGGGTATAGAGTGTATAGTGTAGGGTATAGAGTGTAGGGTATAGATTGTAGGGTATAGAGTGTAGGGTAGAGAGTGTAGAGTGTAGGGTATAGAGTGTAGGGTATAGAGTTTAGAGTGTAGGGTATAGAGTGTATGGTATAGAGTGTAGGGTATAGAGTGTAGGGTGTAGAGTGTAGGGTATAGAGTGTAGGGTATAGAGTGTATGGTATAGAGTGTAGGGTGTAGAGTGTAGGGTATAGAGTGTAGGGTATAGAGTGTAGGGTATAGAGTGTAGGGTATAGAATGTAGGGAATAGAGTGTAGAGTGTAAGGTATAGAGTGTAGAGTGTAGGGTATAGAGTGTATGGTATAGAGTGTAGGGTATAGAGTGTAGGGTGTAGAGTGTAGGGTATAGAGTGTAGGGTATAGAGTGTAGGGTATAGAGTGTAGGGAATAGAGTGTAGAGTGTAAGGTATAGAGTGTAGAGTGTAGGGTATAGAGTGTAGGGTATAGAGTGTAGGGTATAGAGTGTAGGGTGTAGAGTGTAGGGTATAGAGTGTAGGGTATAGAGTGTAGGGTATAGAGTGTAGGGTATAGAGTGTAGGGAATAGAGTGTAGAGTGTAAGGTATAGAGTGTAGAGTGTAGGGTATAGAGTGTAGGGTATAGACTGTAGGGTATAGAGTGTAGGGTATAGAGTGTAGGGTATAAAGTGTAGAGTGTAGGGTATAGAGTGTATGGTATAGAGTGTAGGGTATAGAGTGTAGGGTGTAGAGTGTAGGGTATAGAGTGTAGGGTATAGAGTGTAGGGTATAGAGTGTAGGGTATAGAGTGTAGGGAATAGAGTGTAGAGTGTAAGGTATAGAGTGTAGAGTGTAGGGTATAGAGTGTAGGTATAGACTGTAGGGTATAGAGTGTAGGGTATAGAGTGTAGGGTATAGATTGTAGAGTGTAGGCTATAGAGTGTAGGGTATAGAGTGTAGAGTGTAGGGTATAGAGTGTAGGGTATAGAGTGTAGGGTATAGAGCGTAGGGTATAGAGTGTAGGGTATAGAGTGTAAAGTGTAGGGTATAGTGTGTAGGGTATAGAGTGCAGGGTGTAGAGTGTAGGGTATAGAGTGTAGGGTATAGAGTGTAGACTGTAGGGTATAGAGTGTAGGGTATAGAGTGTAGGGTATAGAGTGTAGGGTATAGAGTGTAGAGTGTAGGGTATAGTGTGTAGGGTATAGAGTGCAGGGTGTAGAGTGTAGGGTATAGAGTGTAGGGTATAAAGTGTTGAGTGTAGGGTATAGAGTGTATAGTGTAGGGTATAGAGTGTAGGGTATAGAGTGTAGGGTATAGAGTGTAGAGTGTATGGTATAGAGTGTATGCTATAGAGTATATGGTGTAGAGTGTATGGTATAGAGTGTAGGGTATAGAGTGTAGAGTGTATGGTATAGAGTTTAGATTGTAGGGTATAGAGTGTAGGTTATAGAGTGTAGGGTATAGAGTGTATGTTATAGAGTGTAGGGTATAAAGTGTAGAGTGTAGGGTATAGAGTTTAGATTGTAGGGTATAGAGTGTAGGTTATAGAGTGTAGGGTATAGAGTGTATGGTATAGAGTGTAGGGTATAGAGTGTAGAGTGTAGGGTATAGAGTGTATGGTATAGAGTGTAGGGTGTAGAGTGTAGGGTATAGAGTGTAGGGTATAGAATGTAGGGTATAGAATGTAGGGTATAGAGTGTAGGGCATAGAGTGTAGGGTATAGAGTGTAGAGTGTAGGGTATAGAGTGTAGGGTATAGAGTGTATGTTATAGAGTGTAGGGTATAGAGTGTAGAGTGTAGGGTATAGAGTTTAGATTGTAGGGTATAGAGTGTAGGGTATAGAGCGTAATGTATAGAGTGTAGGGTATAGAGTGTAGGGTATAGAGTGTAGGGTATAGAGTGTATGGTATAGAGTGTAGGGTATAGAGTGTATGGTATAGAGTGTAGGGTATAGAGTGTAGAGTGTAGGATATAGAGTGTAGGGTATAGAGTGTAGAGTGTAGGGTATAGAGTGTAGGGTATAGAGTGTAGGGTATAGAGTGTAGAGTGTAGGGATTAGAGTGTAGGGTATAGAGTGTATGTTATAGAGTGTAGAGTGTAGGGTATAGAGTGTAGGGTATAGAGTGTAGGGCATAGAGTGTAGGGTATAGAGTGTAGAGTGTAGGGTATAGAGTGTAGGGTATAGAGTGTATGTTATAGAGTGTAGGGTATAGAGTGTAGAGTGTAGGGTATAGAGTTTAGATTGTAGGGTATAGAGTGTAGGGTATAGAGCGTAATGTATAAAGTGTAGGGTATAGAGTGTAGGGTATAGAGTGTAGGGTATAGAGTGTATGGTATAGAGTGTAGGGTATAGAGTGTATGGTATAGAGTGTAGGGTATAGAGTGTAGAGTGTAGGATATAGAGTGTAGGGTATAGAGTGTAGAGTGTAGGGTATAGTGTGTAGGGTATAGAGTGCAGGGTGTAGAGTGTAGGGTATAGAGTGTAGGGTATAAAGTGTTGAGTGTAGGGTATAGAGTGTATAGTGTAGGGTATAGAGTGTAGGGTATAAAGTGTAGGGTATAGAGTGTAGAGTGTATGGTATAGAGTGTATGCTATAGAGTATATGGTGTAGAGTGTATGGTATAGAGTGTAGGGTATAGAGTGTAGAGTGTATGGTATAGAGTTTAGATTGTAGGGTATAGAGTGTAGGTTATAGAGTGTAGGGTATAGAGTGTATGTTATAGAGTGTAGGGTATAAAGTGTAGAGTGTAGGGTATAGAGTTTAGATTGTAGGGTATAGAGTGTAGGTTATAGAGTGTAGGGTATAGAGTGTATGGTATAGAGTGTAGGGTATAGAGTGTAGAGTGTAGGGTATAGAGTGTATGGTATAGAGTGTAGGGTGTAGAGTGTAGGGTATAGAGTGTAGGGTATAGAATGTAGGGTATAGAATGTAGGGTATAGAGTGTAGGGCATAGAGTGTAGGGTATAGAGTGTAGAGTGTAGGGTATAGAGTGTAGGGTATAGAGTGTATGTTATAGAGTGTAGGGTATAGAGTGTAGAGTGTAGGGTATAGAGTTTAGATTGTAGGGTATAGAGTGTAGGGTATAGAGCGTAATGTATAGAGTGTAGGGTATAGAGTGTAGGGTATAGAGTGTAGGGTATAGAGTGTATGGTATAGAGTGTAGGGTATAGAGTGTATGGTATAGAGTGTAGGGTATAGAGTGTAGAGTGTAGGATATAGAGTGTAGGGTATAGAGTGTAGAGTGTAGGGTATAGAGTGTAGGGTATAGAGTGTAGGGTATAGAGTGTAGAGTGTAGGGATTAGAGTGTAGGGTATAGAGTGTAGGGTATAGAGTGTAGAGTGTAGGGAATAGAGTGTAGGGTATAGAGTGTAGAGTGTAGGGTATAGAGTGTAGGGTATAGAGTGTAGGGTATAGAGTGTGGGGTATAGAGTGTAGGGTATAGAGTGTAGGGTATAGAGTGTAGAGTGTAGGGTATAGAGTGTAAGGTATAGAGTGTAGGGTATAGAGTGTAGAGTGTAGGGTATAGAGTGTAGGGTATAGAGTGTAGGGTATAGAGTGTAGAGCATAGAGTGTAGGGTATAGAGTGTAGGGTGTAGAGTGTAGGGTATAGAGTGTAGGGTATAGAGTGTAGGGTATAGAGTGTAGGGTATAGAGTGTAGAGTGTAGGGTATAGAGTGTAGAGTGTAGGGTATAGAGTGTAGGGTATAGAGTGTAGGGTATAGAGTGTAGGGTATAGAGTGTAGAGTGTAGGGTATAGAGTGTAGAGTGTAGGGTATAGAGTGTATGGTATAGAGTGTAGGGTATAGAGTGTAGGGTGTAGAGTGTTGGGTATAGAGTGTAGGGTATAGAGTGTAGGGTATAGATTGTAGGGTATAGAGTGTAGGGAATAGAGTGTAGAGTGTAGGGTATAGAGTGTAGGGTATAGAGTGTAGAGTGTAGGGATTAGAGTGTAGGGTATAGAGTGTAGGGTCTAGAGTGTAGGGTATAGAGTGTAGAGTGTAGGGTATAGGGTGTAGGGTATAGAGTGTAGGGTATAGAGTGTAGGGCATAGAGTGTAGGGTATAGAGTGTAGGGTATAGAGTGTGGAGTGTAGGGTATAGAGTGTAGGGTATAGAGAGTAGGGTATAGAGTGTAGAGTGTAGGGTATAGAGTGTAGGGTATAGAGTGTAGAGTGTAGGGTATAGAGTGTAGGGTATAGAGTGTAGGGTATAGAGTGTAGAGTGTAGGGTATAGAGTGTAGGGTATAGAGTGTAGGATATAGAGTGTAGGGCATAGAGTGTAGGGTATAGAGTGTAGGGTATAGAGTGTAGAGTGTAGGGTATAGAGTGTAGGGTATAGAGTGTAGGGTATAGAGTGTAGAGTGTAGGGCATAGAGTGTAGAGTGTAGGGTATAGAGTGTAGGGTATAGAGTGTAGGGTATAGAGTGTAGAGTGTAGGGTATAGAGTGTAGAGTGTAGGGTATAGAGTGTAGGGTATAAAGTGTAGGGTAGAGAGTGTAGGGTAGAGAGTGTAGAGTGTAGGGTATAGAGTGTAGGGTATAGAGTGTAGGGTATAGAGTGTAGAGTGTAGGGATTAGAGTGTAGGGTATAGAGTGTAGGGTGTAGAGTGTAGGGTATAGAGTGTAGAGTGTAGGGTATAGAGTGTATGGTATAGAGTGTAGGGTATAGAGTGTAGGGTGTAGAGTGTAGGGTGTAGAGTGTAGGGTATAGAGTGTAGGGTATAGAGTGTAGGGAATAGAGTGTAGAGTGTAAGGTATAGAGTGTAGAGTGTAGGGCATAGAGTGTAGAGTGTAGGGTATAGAGTATAGGGTATAGAGTGTAGGGTATAGAGTGTAGGGTATAAAGTGTAGAGTGTAGGGTATAGAGTGTAGAGTGTAGGGTATAGAGTGTAGAGTGTAGGGCATAGAGTGTAGAGTGTAGGGTATAGAGTGTAGGGTATAGAGTGTAGAGTGTAGGGTATAGAGTGTAGGGTATAGAGTGTAGGGTATAGAGTGTAGAGTGTAGGGTATAGAGTGTAGGGTATAGAGTATAGGGCATAGAGTGTAGGGTATAGAGTGTAGGGTATAGAGTGTAGAGTGTAGGGTATAGAGTGTAGGGTATAGAGTGTAGGGTATAGAGTGTAGAGTGTAGGGTATAGAGTGTAGGGTATAGAGTGTAGGGTATAGAGTGTAGAGTGTAGGGTTTAGAGTGTAGAGCGTAGGGTATAGAGTGTAGGGTATAGAGTGTAGGGTAGAGAGTGTAGAGTGTAGGGTATAGAGTGTAGGGTATAGAGTGTAGGGTATAGAGTGTAGAGGGTAGGGATTAGAGTGTGGGGTATAGAGTGTAGGGTGTAGAGTGTAGGGTATAGAGAGTAGGGTATAGAGTGTATGGTATAGAGTGTAGGGTATAGAGTGTAGGGTGTAGAGTGTAGGGTATAGAGTGTAGGGTATAGAGTGTAGGGTATAGAGTGTAGGGCATAGATTGTAGGGAATAGAGTGTAGAGTGTAAGATATAGAGTGTAGAGTGTAGGGCATAGAGTGTAGAGTGTAGGGTATAGAGTGTAGGGTATAGAGTGTAGGGTATAGAGTGTAGAGTGTAGGGTATAGAGTGCAGAGTGTAGGGTATAGAGTGTTGAGTGTAGGGCATAGAGTGTAGAGTGTAGGGTATAGAGTGTAGGGTATAGAGTGTAGGGTATAGAGTGTAGGGTATAGAGTGTAGAGTGTAGGGTATAGAGTGTAGAGTGTAGGGTATAGAGTGTAGGGTATAGAGTGTAGGGTAGAGAGTGTAGGGTAGAGAGTGTAGAGTGTAGGGTATAGAGTGTAAGGTATAGAGTGTAGGGTATAGAGTGTAGAGTGTAGGGATTAGAGTGTAGGGTATAGAGTGTAGGGTGTAGAGTGTAGGGTATAGAGTGTAGAGTGTAGGGTATAGAGTGTAGGGTATAGAGTGTAGGGTATAGAGTGTAGAGTGTAGGGTATAGAGTGTAGAGTGTAGGGTATAGAGTGTAGAGTGTAGGGCATAGAGTGTAGAGTGTAGGGTATAGAGTGTAGGGTATAGAGTGTAGAGTGTAGGGTATAGAGTGTAGGGTATAGAGTGTAGGGTATAGAGTGTAGAGTGTAGGGTATAGAGTGTAGGGTATAGAGTATAGGGCATAGAGTGTAGGGTATAGAGTGTAGGGTTTAGAGTGTAGAGTGTAGGGTATAGAGTGTAGGGTATAGAGTGTAGGGTATAGAGTGTAGAGTGTAGGGTATAGAGTGTAGGGTATAGAGTGTAGGGTATAGAGTGTAGAGTGTAGGGTATAGAGTGTAGAGTGTAGGGTATAGAGTGTAGGGTATAGAGTGTAGGGTAGAGAGTGTAGGGTAGAGAGTGTAGAGTGTAGGGTATAGAGTGTAGGGTATAGAGTGTAGGGTATAGAGTGTAGAGTGTAGGGATTAGAGTGTAGGGCATAGAGTGTAGGGTGTAGAGTGTAGGGTATAGAGTGTAGAGTGTAGGGTATAGAGTGTAGGGTGTAGAGTGTAGGGTATAGAGTGTATGGTATAGAGTGTAGGGTATAGAGTGTAGGGCATGGAGTGTAGGGAATAGAGTGTAGAGTGTAAGGTATAGAGTGTAGAGTGTAGGGTATAGAGTGTAGGGTATAGAGTGTAGAGTGTAGGGTATAGAGTGTAGAGTGTAGGGCATAGAGTGTAGAGTGTAGGGTATAGAGTGTAGGGTATAGAGTGTAGGGTATAGAGTGTAGGGTATAGAGTGTAGAGTGTAGGGTATAGAGTGTAGAGTGTAGGGTATAGAGTGTAGGGTAGAGAGTGTAGAGTGTAGGGTATAGAGTGTAGGGTATAGAGTGTAGGGTATAGAGTGTAGAGTGTAGGGATTAGAGTGTAGGGTATAGAGTGTAGGGTGTAGAGTGTAGGGTATAGAGTGTAGAGTGTAGGGTATAGAGTGTAGGGTATAGAGTGTAGGGTATAGAGTGTAGGGTGTAGAGTGTAGGGTATAGAGAGTAGGGTATAGAGTGTAGGGTATAGAGTGTAGGGAATAGAGTGTAGAGTGTAAGGTATAGAGTGTAGAGTGTAGGGTATAGAGTGTAGAGTGTAGGGATTAGAGTGTAGGGTATAGAGTGTAGGGTGTAGAGTGTAGGGTATAGAGTGTAGAGTGTAGGGTATAGAGTGTATGGTATAAAGTGTACGGTATAGAGTGTAGGGTGTAGAGTGTAGGGTATAGAGTGTAGGGAATAGAGTGTAGAGTGTAAGGTATAGAGTGTAGAGTGTAGGGTATAGAGTGTAGAGTGTAGGGTATAGAGTGTAGGGTATAGAGTGTAGGGTATAGAGTGTAGGGTAGAGAGTGTAGAGTGTAGGGTATAGAGTGTAGGGTATAGAGTGTAGAGTGTAGGGTATAGAGTGTATGGTATAGAGTGTAGGGTATAGAGTGTAGGGTGTAGAGTGTAGGGTATAGAGTGTAGGGTATAGAGTGTATGGTATAGAGTGTAGGGTATAGAGTGTAGGGTGTAGAGTGTAGGGTATAGAGTGTAGGGTATAGAGTGTAGGGTATAGAGTGTAGAGTGTAGGGTATAGAGTGTAGGGTACAGAGTGTAGGGTATAGAGTGTAGGGTATAGAGTGTAGGGTATAGAGTGTAGAGTGTAGGGTATAGAGTGTATGGTGTAGGGTATAGAGTGTAGGGTATAGATTGTAGGGTATAGAGTGTAGGGTAGAGAGTGTAGAGTGTAGGGTATAGAGTGTAGGGTATAGAGTGTAGAGTGTAGGGTATAGAGTGTATGGTATAGAGTGTAGGGTATAGAGTGTAGGGTGTAGAGTGTAGGGTATAGAGTGTAGGGTATAGAGTGTATGGTATAGAGTGTAGGGTGTAGAGTGTAGGGTATAGAGTGTAGGGTATAGAGTGTAGGGTATAGAGTGTAGGGTATAGAATGTAGGGAATAGAGTGTAGAGTGTAAGGTATAGAGTGTAGAGTGTAGGGTATAGAGTGTATGGTATAGAGTGTAGGGTATAGAGTGTAGGGTGTAGAGTGTAGGGTATAGAGTGTAGGGTATAGAGTGTAGGGTATAGAGTGTAGGGAATAGAGTGTAGAGTGTAAGGTATAGAGTGTAGAGTGTAGGGTATAGAGTGTAGGGTATAGACTGTAGGGTATAGAGTGTAGGGCATAGAGTGGAGGGTATAAAGTGTAGAGTGTAGGGTATAGAGTGTATGGTATAGAGTGTAGGGTATAGAGTGTAGGGTGTAGAGTGTAGGGTATAGAGTGTAGGGTATAGAGTGTAGGGTATAGAGTGTAGGGTATAGAGTGTAGGGAATAGAGTGTAGAGTGTAAGGTATAGAGTGTAGAGTGTAGGGTATAGAGTGTAGGGTATAGACTGTAGGGTATAGAGTGTAGGGTATAGAGTGTAGGGTATAGATTGTAGAGTGTAGGCTATAGAGTGTAGGGTATAGAGTGTAGAGTGTAGGGTATAGAGTGTAGGGTATAGAGTGTAGGGTATAGAGTGTAGGGTATAGAGTGTAGGGTATAGAGTGTAAAGTGTAGGGTATAGTGTGTAGGGTATAGAGTGCAGGGTGTAGAGTGTAGGGTATAGAGTGTAGGGAATAGAGTGTAGAGTGTAGGGTATAGAGTTCAGGGTATAGAGTGTAGGGTATAGAGTGTAGAGTGTAGGGTATAGAGTGTAGAGTGTAGGGTATAGAGTGTAGAGTGTAGGGCATAGAGTGTAGAGTGTAGGGTATAGAGTGTAGGGTATAGAGTGTAGAGTGTAGGGTATAGAGTGTAGGGTATAGAGTGTAGGGTATAGAGTGTAGAGTGTAGGGTATAGAGTGTAGGGTATAGAGTATAGGGCATAGAGTGTAGGGTATAGAGTGTAGGGTATAGAGTGTAGAGTGTAGGGTATAGAGTGTAGGGTATAGAGTGTAGGGTATAGAGTGTAGAGTGTAGGGTATAGAGTGTAGGGTATAGAGTGTAGGGTATAGAGTGTAGAGTGTAGGGTATAGAGTGTAGAGTGTAGGGTATAGAGTGTAGGGTATAGAGTGTAGGGTAGAGAGTGTAGGGTAGAGAGTGTAGAGTCTAGGGTATAGAGTGTAGGGTATAGAGTGTAGGGTATAGAGTGTAGAGTGTAGGGATTAGAGTGTAGGGCATAGAGTGTAGGGTGTAGAGTGTAGGGTATAGAGTGTAGAGTGTAGGGTATAGAGTGTATGGTATAGAGTGTAGGGTATAGAGTGTAGGGTGTAGAGTGTAGGGTATAGAGTGTATGGTATAGCATGTAGGGTATAGAGTGTAGGGCATGGAGTGTAGGGAATAGAGTGTAGAGTGTAAGGTATAGAGTGTAGAGTGTAGGGCATAGAGTGTAGAGTGTAGGGTATAGAGTGTAGGGTATAGAGTGTAGGGTATAGAGTGTAGAGTGTAGGGTATAGAGTGTAGAGTGTAGGGCATAGAGTGTAGAGTGTAGGGTATAGAGTGTAGGGTATAGAGTGTAGGGTATAGAGTGTAGAGTGTAGGGTATAGAGTGTAGAGTGTAGGGTATAGAGTGTAGGGTATAGAGTGTAGGGTATAGAGTGTAGGGTAGAGAGTGTAGGGTATAGAGTGTATGGTATAGAGTGTAGGGTATAGAGTGTAGGGTGTAGAGTGTAGGGTATAGAGTGTAGGGTATAGAGTGTACGGTATAGAGTGTAGAGTGTAGGGTATAGAGTGTAGGGTACAGAGTGTAGGGTATAGAGTGTAGGGTATAGAGTGTAGGGTATAGAGTGTAGAGTGTAGGGTATAGAGTGTATAGTGTAGGGTATAGAGTGTAGGGTATAGATTGTAGGGTATAGAGTGCAGGGTAGAGAGTGTAGAGTGTAGGGTATAGAGTGTAGGGTATAGAGTGTAGAGTGTAGGGTATAGAGTGTATGGTATAGAGTGTAGGGTATAGAGTGTAGGGTGTAGAGTGTAGGGTATAGAGTGTAGGGTATAGAGTGTATGGTATAGAGTGTAGGGTGTAGAGTGTAGGGTATAGAGTGTAGGGTATAGAGTGTAGGGTATAGAGTGTAGGGTATAGAATGTAGGGAATAGAGTGTAAGGTATAGAGTGTAGAGTGTAGGGTATAGAGTGTATGGTATAGAGTGTAGGGTATAGAGTGTAGGGTGTAGAGTGTAGGGTATAGAGTGTAGGGTATAGAGTGTAGGGTATAGAGTGTAGGGAATAGAGTGTAGAGTGTAAGGTATAGAGTGTAGAGTGTAGGGTATAGGGTGTAGGGTATAGAGTGTAGGGTATAGAGTGTAGGGTGTAGAGTGTAGGGTATAGAGTGTAGGGTATAGAGTGTAGGGTATAGAGTGTAGGGAATAGAGTGTAGAGTGTAAGGTATAGAGTGTAGAGTGTAGGGTATAGAGTGTAGGGTATAGACTGTAGGGTATAGAGTGTAGGGTATAGAGTGTAGGGTATAAAGTGTAGAGTGTAGGGTATAGAGTGTATGGTATAGAGTGTAGGGTATAGAGTGTAGGGTGTAGAGTGTAGGGTATAGAGTGTAGGGTATAGAGTGTAGGGTATAGAGTGTAGGGTATAGAGTGTAGGGAATAGAGTGTAGAGTGTAAGGTATAGAGTGTTGAGTGTAGGGTATAGAGTGTAGGGTATAGACTGTAGGGTATAGAGTGTAGGGTATAGATTGTAGAGTGTAGGCTATAGAGTGTAGGGTATAGAGTGTAGAGTGTAGGGTATAGAGTGTAGGGTATAGAGTGTAGGGTATAGAGTGTAGGGTATAGAGTGTAAAGTGTAGGGTATAGTGTGTAGGGTATAGAGTGCAGGGTGTAGAGTGTAGGGTATAGAGTGTAGGGTGTAGAGTGTAGGGTATAGAGTGTAGGGTATAGAGTGTAGGGTATAGAGTGTAGAGTGTAGGGTATATAGTGTAGAGTGTAGGGTATAGAGTGTAGAGTGTAGGGCATAGAGTGTAGAGTGTAGGGTATAGAGTGTAGGGTATAGAGTGTAGAGTGTAGGGTATAGAGTGTAGGGTATAGAGTGTAGGGTATAGAGTGTAGAGTGTAGGGTATAGAGTGTAGGGTATAGAGTATAGGGCATAGAGTGTAGGGTATAGAGTATAGGGCATAGAGTGTAGGGTATAGAGTGTAGGGTATAGAGTGTAGAGTGTAGGGTATAGAATGTAGGGTATAGAGTGTAGGGTATAGAGTGTAGAGTGTAGGGTATAGAGTGTAGGGTATAGAGTGTAGGGTATAGAGTGTAGAGTGTAGGGTATAGAGTGTAGAGTGTAGGGTATAGAGTGTAGGGTATAGCGTGTAGGGTAGAGAGTGTAGGGTAGAGAGTGTAGAGTCTAGGGTATAGAGTGTAGGGTATAGAGTGTAGGGTATAGAGTGTAGGGATTAGAGTGTATGGTATAGAGTGTAGGGTATAGAGTGTAGGGTGTAGAGTGTAGGGTATAGAGTGTATGGTATAGAGTGTAGGGTATAGAGTGTAGGGCATAGAGTGTAGGGAATAGAGTGTAGAGTGTAAGGTATAGAGTGTAGAGTGTAGGGCATAGAGTGTAGAGTGTAGGGTATAGAGTGTAGGGTATAGAGTGTAGGGTATAGAGTGTAGAGTGTAGGGTATAGAGTGTAGAGTGTAGGGTATAGAGTGTAGAGTGTAGGGCATAGAGTGTAGAGTGTAGGGTATAGAGTGTAGGGTATAGAGTGTAGGGTATAGAGTGTAGGGTATAGAGTGTAGAGTGTAGGGTATAGAGTGTAGAGTGTAGGGTATAGAGTGTAGGGTATAGAGTGAAGGGTATAGAGTGTAGGGTAGAGAGTGTAGAGTGTAGGGTATAGAGTGTAGGGTATAGAGTGTAGGGTATAGAGTGTAGAGTGTAGGGATTAGAGTGTAGGGTATAGAGTGTAGGGTGTAGAGTGTAGGGTATAGAGTGTAGAGTGTAGGGTATAGAGTGTAGGGTATAGAGTGTAGGGTATAGAGTGTAGGGTGTAGAGTGTAGGGTATAGAGTGTAGGGTATAGAGTGTAGGGTATAGAGTGTAGGGAATAGAGTGTAGAGTGTAAGGTATAGAGTGTAGAGTGTAGGGTATAGAGTGTAGAGTGTAGGGATTAGAGTGTAGGGTATAGAGTGTTGGGTGTAGAGTATAGGGTATAGAGTGTAGAGTGTAGGGTATAGAGTGTATGGTATAAAGTGTACGGTATAGAGTGTAGGGTGTAGAGTGTAGGGTATAGAGTGTAGGGTATAGAGTTAGGGAATAGAGTGTAGAGTGTAAGGTATAGAGTGTAGAGTGTAGGGTATAGAGTGTAGAGTGTAGGGTATAGAGTGTAGGGTATAGAGTGTAGAGTGTAGGGTATAGAGTGTATGGTATAGAGTGTAGGGTATAGAGTGTAGGGTGTAGAGTGTAGGGTATAGAGTGTAGGGTTTAGAGTGTATGGTATAGAGTGTAGGGTATAGAGTGTAGGGTGTAGAGTGTAGGGTATAGAGTGTAGGGTAAAGAGTGTAGGGTATAGAGTGTAGAGTGTAGGGTATAGAGTGTAGGGTACAGAGTGTAGGGTATAGAGTGTAGGGTATAGAGTGTAGGGTATAGAGTGTAGAGTGTAGGGTATAGAGTGTATAGTGTAGGGTATAAAGTGTAGGGTATAGATTGTAGGGTATAGAGTGTAGGGTAGAGAGTGTAGAGTGTAGGGTATAGAGTGTAGGGTATAGAGTGTAGAGTGTAAGATATAGAGTGTAGAGTGTAGGATATAGAGTGTATGGTATAGAGTGTAGGGTATAGAGTGTAGTGTGTAGAGTGTAGGGTATAGAGTGTAGAGTATAGAGTGTAGGGTATAGAGTGTAGGGTATAGAGTGTAGGGAATAGAGTGTAGAGTGTAAGGTATAGAGTGTAGAGTGTAGGGTATAGAGTGTAGGTTATAGACTGTAGGGTATAGAGTGTAGGGTATAGAGTGTAGGGTATAAAGTGTAGAGTGTAGGGTATAGAGTGTATGGTATAGAGTGTAGGGTATAGAGTGTAGGGTGTAGAGTGTAGGGTATAGAGTGTAAGGTATAGAGTGTAGGGTATAGAATGTAGGGTATAGAGTGTAGGGAATAGAGTGTAGAGTGTAAGGTATAGAGTGTAGAGTGTAGGGTATAGAGTGTAGGGTATAGACTGTAGGGTATAGAGTGTAGGGTATAGAGTGTAGGGTATAGATTGTAGAGTGTAGGCTATATAGTGTAGGGTATAGAGTGTAGAGTGTAGGGTATAGAGTGTAGGGTATAGAGTGTAGGGTATAGAGTGTAGGGTATAGAGTGTAGGGTATAGAGTGTAAAGTGTAGGGTATAGTGTGTAGGGTATAGAGTGCAGGGTGTAGAGTGTAGGGTATAGAGTGTAGGGTATAGAGTGTAGGGCAAAGAGTGTAGGGTATAGAGTGTAGGGTATAGAGTGTTGGATATAGAGTGTAGAGTGTAGGGTATAGAGTGTAGAGTGTAGGGATTAGAGTGTAGGGTATAGAGTGTAGGGTGTAGAGTGTAGGGTATAGAGTGTAGGATAGAGAGTGTAGAGTGTAGGGTATAGAGTGTATGGTATAGAGTGTAGGGTATAGAGTGTAGGGTGTAGAGTGTAGGGTATAGAGTGAAGGGCATAGAGTGTAGGGTTTAGAGTGTAGGGTATAGAGTGTAGAGTGTAGGGTATAGAGTGTATGGTATAGAGTGTAGGGTGTAGAGTGTAGGGTATAGAGTGTAGGATAGAGAGTGTAGAGTGTAGGGTATAGAGTGTAGGGTATAGAGTGTAGAGTGTAGGGTATAGAGTGTATGGTATAGAGTGTAGGGTATAGAGTGTAGGGTGTAGAGTGTAGGGTATAGAGTGTAGGGTTTAGAGTGTATGGTATAGAGTGTAGGGTATAGAGTGTAGGGTGTAGAGTGTAGGGTATAGAGTGTAGGGTATAGAGTGTAGGGTATAGAGTGTAGAGTGTAGGGTATAGAGTGTAGGGTACAGAGTGTAGGGTATAGAGTGTAGGGCATAGAGTGTAGGGTATAGAGTGTAGGGCAAAGAGTGTAGGGTATAGAGTGTAGGGTATAGAGTGTTGGATATAGAGTGTAGAGTGTAGGGTATAGAGTGTAGAGTGTAGGGATTAGAGTGTAGGGTATAGAGTGTAGGGTGTAGAGTGTAGGGTATAGAGTGTAGAGTGTAGGGTATAGAGTGTATGGTATAGAGTGTAGGGTATAGAGTGTAGGGTGTAGAGTGTAGGGTATAGAGTGAAGGGCATAGAGTGTAGGGTATAGAGTGTAGGGTATAGAGTGTAGAGTGTAGGGTATAGAGTGTATGGTATAGAGTGTAGGGTGTAGAGTGTAGGGTATAGAGTGTAGGATAGAGAGTGTAGAGTGTAGGGTATAGAGTGTAGGGTATAGAGTGTAGAGTGTAGGGTATAGAGTGTATGGTATAGAGTGTAGGGTATAGAGTGTAGGGTGTAGAGTGTAGGGTATAGAGTGTAGGGTTTAGAGTGTATGGTATAGAGTGTAGGGTATAGAGTGTAGGGTGTAGAGTGTAGGGTATAGAGTGTATACTCTACACTCTATACCCTACACTCTACACACTACACTCTATACCCTACACTCTATACCATACACTCTATACCCTACACTCTACACTCTATATCTTACACTCTACACTCTATACCCTACACTCTATACCCTACACTCTACACTCTCTACCCTACACTCTATACCCTACAATCTATACCCTACACTTTATACCCTACACTATACACTCTATACCCTACACTCTACACTCTATACCCTACACTCTATACCCTACACTCTATACCCTACACTCTGTACCCTACACTCTATACCCTACACTCTACACTCTATACCCTACACTCTTTACCCTACACTCTATACCCTACACTCTACACCCTACACTCTATACCCTACACTCTATACCATACACTCTAAACCCTACACTCTATACCCTACACTCTACACCCTACACTCTATACCCTACACTCTATACCATACACTCTATACCCTACACTCTACACTCTATACCCTACACTCTATACCCTACACTCTACACTCTATACCCTACACTCTACACTCTATACCTTACACTCTACACTCTATTCCCTAACTCTATACCCTACACTCTATACCCTACACTCTACACCCTACACTCTATACCGTACACTTTATACCATACACTCTATACCCTACACTCTACACTCTATACCCTATACTCTACACCCAACACTCTATACCCTACACTCTAATCCCTACACTCTACACTCTATACCCTACACTCTACACTCTATACCTTACACTCTACACTCTATTCCCTACACTCTATACCCTACACTCTATACCCTACACTCTATACCCTACACTCTACACCCTACACTCTATACCCTACACTCTATACCCTACACTCTATACCCTACACTCTACACTCTATACCCTACACTCTACACCCTACACTCTATACCCTACACTCTAATCCCTACACTCTACACTCTATACCCTACACTCTATACCCTACACTCTATACCCTACACTCTACACTCTCTACCCTACACTCTATACCCTTCACTCTATACCCTACACTCTATACCCTACACTCTACACTCTATACCCTACACTCTACACTCTATACCCTACACTCTATACCCTACACTCTATACCCTACACTCTATACCCTACACTCTACACTCTATGCCCTACACTCTACACTCTATACCCTACACTCTACACTCTATACCCTACACTCTACACTCTATACCCTACACTCTATACCCTACACTCTATACCCTACACTCTACACTCTATGCCCTACACTCTACACTCTATACCTTACACTCTACACTCTATTCCCTACACTCTATGCCCTACACTCTATACCCTACACTCTATACCATACACTCTATACCCTACACTCTACACCCTACACTCTATACCCTACACTCTATACCATACACTCTAATCCCTACACTCTATACCCTACACTCTATACCCTACACTCTATACCCTAGACTCTACACTCTCTACCCTACACTCTCTACCCTACACGCTATACCCTACACTCTATACCCTACACTCTACACTCTATACCCTACACTCTACACTCTATACCCTACACTCTATACCCTACACTCTATACCCTACACTCTACACTCTATACCCTACACTCTATACCCTACATTCTATACCCTACACTCTACACTCTATACCCTACACTCTATACCCTACACTCTATGCCCTATACTCTATACCCTACACTCTATGCCCTATACTCTATACCCTACACTCTATACCCTACACTCTACACTCTATACCCTACACTCTATACCCTACACTCTAACTCTATACCCTACACTCTACACTCTATACCCTACACTCTATACCCTACACTCTACACTCTATGCCCTACACTCTACACTCTATACCCTACACTCTACACTATATACCCTACACTCTACACTCTATACCCTACACTCTATACCCTACACTCTATACCCTACACTCTACACCCTACACCTACACTCTATACCCTACACTCTATCACCCTGCACTCTATACCCTACACACTATACCCTACACTTTACACTCTACTACCCTACACTCTATACCCTACACTCTATACCCCTACACTCTATACCCTACACTCTACACTCTATACCCTACACTCTATAGCCTACACTCTACAATCTATACCCTACACTCTATACCCTACAGTCTATACCCTACACTCTATACCCTACACTCAACACTCTATACCCTTACACTCTACACTCTATTCCTTATTCACTCTTTTACCCTTACCTACACTCTATACCCTACACTCTATACCCTACACTCTATACCCTACACCTATACCCTACACTCTACACCCTACACTCTATACCCTACACTCTATACCATACACTCTATACCCTACACTCTACACTTTATACCCTACACTCTATACCCTACACTCTATACCCTACAGTCTATACCCTACACTCTATACCCTACACTCTACACTCTATACCTTACACTCTACACTCTATTCCCTACACTCTATACCCTACACTCTATACCCTACACTCTATACCCTACACTCTACACCCTACACTCTATACCCTACACTCTATACCCTACACCCTATACCCTACACTCTACACTCTATACCTTACACTCTACACTCTATTCCCTACACTCTATACCCTACACTCTATACCCTACACTCTATACCCTACACTCTACACCCTACACTCTATACCCTACACTCTATACCATACACTCTATACCCTACACTCTACACTCTATACCTTACACTCTATTCCCTACATTCTATACCCTACACTCTATACCCTACACTCTATACCCTACACTCTATACCCTACACTCTACACCCTACACTCTATACCATACACTCTATACCCTACACTCTATACCCTACACTCTACACCCTACACTCTATACCCTACACTCTATACCATACACTCTATACCCTACACTCTACACTCTATACCCTACACTCTATACCCTACACTCTACACTCTCTACCCTGCACTCTATACCCTACAATCTAATACCCTACACTCTATAACCCTACACTATACACTCTATACCCTACACTCTACACTCTATACCCTACACTCTATACCCTACTACCTACACTCTACCCTACTCCTACTCTCTTACCCTACACTCTACCTACACTCTACACTCCTACACTCTATACCGTACACTCTATACCCTACACTCTATAACCCTACACTCTACACCCTACACTCTATACCCTACACTCTATACCATACACTCTAATACCCTACACTCTCTACCCTACACTCTATAACCCTACACTCTATACCCCTACACTCTAATACCCTACACTCTACACTCTATACCCTACACTCTACACTCTATACCCTACACTCTATACCCTACACTCTATACCCTACACTCTACACTCTATGCCCTACACTCTCATCACTCTATACCCTACAGCTCTACACTCTATACCCTACACTCTATACCCTACACTCTATACCCTACACTCTACACTCTATGCCCTACACTCTAGCACTCTATACCTTACACTCTACACTCTATTCCCTACACTCCATGCCCTACACTCTAATACCCTACACGCTATACCATTACACTCTATACCCTACACTCTACACCCTACACTCTATACCCCTACACTCTATACCATACACTCTATACCCTACACTCTACACTCTATACCCTACACTCTACACCCTACACACTCTATGCCCTACACTCTAATCCCTACACTCTACACTCTATACCCTACACTCTATACCCTACACTCTATACCCTAGACTCTACACTCTCTACCCTACACTCTCTACCCTACACTCTATACCCTACACTCTATACCCTACACTCTACACTCTATACCCTACACTCTACACTCTATACCCTACACTCTATACCCTACACTCTATACCCTACACTCTACACCTCTATACCCCTACACTCTAATACCACCTACACTCTATACCCTATACCCTACACTCTACACTCTATACCCTACACTCTATACCCTACACTCTATACCCTACACTCTACACTCTATACCCTACACTCTATACCCTACACTCTACACTCTATGCCCTACACTCTACACTCTATACCCTACACTCTACACTCTATACCCTACACTCTACACTCTATACCCTACACTCTATACCCTGAACTCTATACCCTACACTCTACACTCTATTCCCTACACTCTATACCCTACACTCTACACCCTGCACTCTATACCCTACACACTATACCCTACACTTTACACTCTATACCCTACACTCTATACCCTACACTCTATACCCTACACTCTATACCCTACACTCTATACCCTACACTCTACACTCTATACCCTACACTCTATAGCCTACACTCTACAATCTATACCCTACACTCTATACCCTACACTCTATACCCTACAGTCTATACCCTACACTCTATACCCTACACTCTACACTCTATACCTTACACTCTACACTCTATTCCCTACACTCTATACCCTACACTCTATACCCTACACTCTATACCCTACACTCTATACCCTACACTCTACACCCTACACTCTATACCCTACACTCTATACCATACACTCTATACCCTACACTCTACACTTTATACCCTACACTCTATGCCCTACACTCTATACCCTACAGTCTATACCCTACACTCTATACCCTACACTCTACACTCTATACCTTACACTCTACACTCTATTCCCTACACTCTATACCCTACACTCTATACCCTACACTCTATACCCTACACTCTACACCCTACACTCTATACCCTACACTCTATACCATACACTCTATACCCTACACTCTACACTCTATACCTTACACTCTACACTCTATTCCCTACATTCTATACCCTACACTCTATACCCTACACTCTATACCCTACACTCTATACCCTACACTCTACACCCTACACTCTATACCATACACTCTATACCCTACACTCTATACCCTACACTCTACACCCTACACTCTATACCCTACACTCTATACCATACACTCTATACCCTACACTCTACACTCTATACCCTACACTCTATACCCTACACTCTACACTCTCTACCCTACACTCTATACCCTACAATCTATACCCTACACTCTATACCCTACACCATACACTCTATACCCTACACTCTACACTCTATACCCTACACTCTATACCCTACACTCTATACCCTACACTCTGTACCCTACACTCTATACCCTACACTCTACACTCTATACCCTACACTCTATACCCTACACTCTATACCCTACACTCTACACCCTACACTCTATACCCTACACTCTATACCATACACTCTATACCCTACACTCTATACCCTACACTCTACACCCTACACTCTATACCCTACACTCTATACCATACACTCTATACCCTACACTCTACACTCTATACCCTACACTCTATACCCTACACTCTACACTCTCTACCCTACACTCTATACCCTACACTCTATACCCTACACTCTATACCCTACACTCTACACTCTATACCCTACACTCTACACTCTATACCTTACACTCTACACTCTATTCCCTACACTCTATACCCTACACTCTACACCCTACACTCTATACCGTACACTTTATACCATACACTCTATACCCTACACTCTACACTCTATACCCTACACTCTACACCCTACACTCTATACCCTACACTCTAATCCCTACACTCTACACTCTATACCCTACACTCTACACTCTATACCTTACACTCTACACTCTATTCCCTACACTCTATACCCTACACTCTATACCCTACTCTCTATACCCTACACTCTACACCCTACACTCTATACCCTACACTCTATACCCTACACTCTATACCCTACACTCTACACTCTATACCCTACACTCTACACCCTACACTCTATACCCTACACTCTAATCCCTACACTCTACACTCTATACCCTACACTCTATACCCTACACTCTATACCCTACACTCTACACTCTCTACCCTACACTCTATACCCTACACTCTACACTCTATACCCTACACTCTACACTCTATACCCTACACTCTATACCCTACACTCTATACCCTACACTCTATACCCTACACTCTACACTCTATGCCCTACACTCTACACTCTATACCCTACACTCTACACTCTATACCCTACACTCTATACCCTACACTCTACACTCTATACCTTACACTCTACACTCTATCCCTACACTCCATGCCCTACACTCTATACCCTACACTCTATACCATACACTCTATACCCTACACTCTACACCCTACACTCTATACCCTACACTCTACACTCTATACCCTACACTCTACACCCTACACTCTATGCCCTACACTCTAATCCCTACACTCTACACTCTATACCCTACACTCTATACCCTACACTCTATACCCTACACTCTACACTCTCTACCCTACACTCTCTACCCTACACTCTATACCCTACACTCTATACCCTACACTCTACACTCTATACCCTACACTCTACACTCTATACCCTACACTCTATACCCTACACTCTATACCCTACACTCTACACTCTATACCCTACACTCTATACCCTACACTCTATACCCTACACTCTACACTCTAAACCCTACACTCTATACCCTACACTCTATGCCCTATACTCTATACCCTACACTCTATACCCTACACTCTACACTCTATACCCTACACTCTATACCCTACACTCTATACCCTACACTCTACACTCTATACCCTACACTCTATACCCTACACTCTACACTCTATGCCCTACACTCTACACTCTATACCCTACACTCTACACTCTATACCCTACACTCTACACTCTATACCCTACACTCTATACCCTACACTCTATACCCTACACTCTACACTCTATACCCTACACTCTACACCCTACACTCTATACCCTACACTCTAATCCCTACACTCTACACTCTATACCCTACACTCTATACCTTACACTCTATACCCTACACTCTACACTCTCTGCCCTACACTCTCTACCCTACACTCTATACCCTACACTCTATACCCTACACTCTACACTCTATACCCTACACTCTACACTCTATACCCTACACTCTATACCCTACACTCTATACCCTACACTCTATACCCTACACTCTACACTCTATGCCCTACACTCTACACTCTATACCCTACACTCTGCACTCTATACCCTACACTCTACACTCTATACCCTACACTCTATACCCTACACTCTACACTCTATGCCCTACACTCTACACTCTATACCCTACACTCTACACTCTATACCCTACACTCTACACTCTATACCCTACACTCTATACCCTGAACTCTATACCCTACACTCTACACTCTATTCCCTACACTCTATACCCTACACTCTACACCCTGCACTCTATACCCTACACACTATACCCTACACTTTACACTCTATACCCTACACTCTATACCCTACACTCTATACCCTACACTCTATACCCTACACTCTATACCCTACACTCTACACTCTATACCCTACACTCTATAGCCTACACTCTACAATCTATACCCTACACTCTATACCCTACACTCTATACCCTACAGTCTATACCCTACACTCTATACCCTACACTCTACACTCTATACCTTACACTCTACACTCTATTCCCTACACTCTATACCCTACACTCTATACCCTACACTCTATACCCTACACTCTATACCCTACACTCTACACCCTACACTCTATACCCTACACTCTATACCATACACTCTATACCCTACACTCTACACTTTATACCCTACACTCTATGCCCTACACTCTATACCCTACAGTCTATACCCTACACTCTATACCCTACACTCTACACTCTATACCTTACACTCTACACTCTATTCCCTACACTCTATACCCTACACTCTATACCCTACACTCTATACCCTACACTCTACACCCTACACTCTATACCCTACACTCTATACCATACACTCTATACCCTACACTCTACACTCTATACCTTACACTCTACACTCTATTCCCTACATTCTATACCCTACACTCTATACCCTACACTCTATACCCTACACTCTATACCCTACACTCTACACCCTACACTCTATACCATACACTCTATACCCTACACTCTATACCCTACACTCTACACCCTACACTCTATACCCTACACTCTATACCATACACTCTATACCCTACACTCTACACTCTATACCCTACACTCTATACCCTACACTCTACACTCTCTACCCTACACTCTATACCCTACAATCTATACCCTACACTCTATACCCTACACCATACACTCTATACCCTACACTCTACACTCTATACCCTACACTCTATACCCTACACTCTATACCCTACACTCTGTACCCTACACTCTATACCCTACACTCTACACTCTATACCCTACACTCTATACCCTACACTCTATACCCTACACTCTACACCCTACACTCTATACCCTACACTCTATACCATACACTCTATACCCTACACTCTATACCCTACACTCTACACCCTACACTCTATACCCTACACTCTATACCATACACTCTATACCCTACACTCTACACTCTATACCCTACACTCTATACCCTACACTCTACACTCTCTACCCTACACTCTATACCCTACACTCTATACCCTACACTCTATACCCTACACTCTACACTCTATACCCTACACTCTACACTCTATACCTTACACTCTACACTCTATTCCCTACACTCTATACCCTACACTCTACACCCTACACTCTATACCGTACACTTTATACCATACACTCTATACCCTACACTCTACACTCTATACCCTACACTCTACACCCTACACTCTATACCCTACACTCTAATCCCTACACTCTACACTCTATACCCTACACTCTACACTCTATACCTTACACTCTACACTCTATTCCCTACACTCTATACCCTACACTCTATACCCTACTCTCTATACCCTACACTCTACACCCTACACTCTATACCCTACACTCTATACCCTACACTCTATACCCTACACTCTACACTCTATACCCTACACTCTACACCCTACACTCTATACCCTACACTCTAATCCCTACACTCTACACTCTATACCCTACACTCTATACCCTACACTCTATACCCTACACTCTACACTCTCTACCCTACACTCTATACCCTACACTCTACACTCTATACCCTACACTCTACACTCTATACCCTACACTCTATACCCTACACTCTATACCCTACACTCTATACCCTACACTCTACACTCTATGCCCTACACTCTACACTCTATACCCTACACTCTACACTCTATACCCTACACTCTATACCCTACACTCTACACTCTATACCTTACACTCTACACTCTATTCCCTACACTCCATGCCCTACACTCTATACCCTACACTCTATACCATACACTCTATACCCTACACTCTACACCCTACACTCTATACCCTACACTCTACACTCTATACCCTACACTCTACACCCTACACTCTATGCCCTACACTCTAATCCCTACACTCTACACTCTATACCCTACACTCTATACCCTACACTCTATACCCTACACTCTACACTCTCTACCCTACACTCTCTACCCTACACTCTATACCCTACACTCTATACCCTACACTCTACACTCTATACCCTACACTCTACACTCTATACCCTACACTCTATACCCTACACTCTATACCCTACACTCTACACTCTATACCCTACACTCTATACCCTACACTCTATACCCTACACTCTTCACTCTAAACCCTACACTCTATACCCTACACTCTATGCCCTATACTCTATACCCTACACTCTATACCCTACACTCTACACTCTATACCCTACACTCTATACCCTACACTCTATACCCTACACTCTACACTCTATACCCTACACTCTATACCCTACACTCTACACTCTATGCCCTACACTCTACACTCTATGCCCTACACTCTACACTCTATACCCTACACTCTACACTCTATACCCTACACTCTATACCCTACACTCTATACCCTACACTCTACACTCTATACCCTACACTCTACACCCTACACTCTATACCCTACACTCTAATCCCTACACTCTACACTCTATACCCTACACTCTATACCTTACACTCTATACCCTACACTCTACACTCTCTACCCTACACTCTCTACCCTACACTCTATACCCTACACTCTATACCCTACACTCTACACTCTATACCCTACACTCTACACTCTATACCCTACACTCTATACCCTACACTCTATACCCTACACTCTATACCCTACACTCTACACTCTATGCCCTACACTCTACACTCTATACCCTACACTCTGCACTCTATACCCTACACTCTACACTCTATACCCTACACTCTATACCCTACACTCTATACCCTACACTCTACACTCTATGCCCTACACTCTACACTCTATATCTTACACTCTACACTCTATTCCCTACAATCTATGCCCTACACTCTATACCCTACACTCTATACCCTACACTCTATACCCTACACTCTACACCCTACACTCTATACCCTACACTCTATACCATACACTCTATACCCTACACTCTATACCCTACACTCTACACCCTACACTCTATACCCCACACTCTAATCCCTACCCTCTACACTCTATACCCTACACTCTATACCCTACACTCTATACCCTACACTCTACACTCTCTACCCTACACTCTATACCCTACACTCTATACCCTACGCTCTACACTCTAAACCCTACACTCTACACTCTATACCCTACACTCTATACCCTACACTCTATACCCTACACTCTACACTCTATACCCTACACTCTATACCCTACACTCTATACCCTACACTCTACACTCTATACCCTACACTCTATACTCTACACTCTATGCCCTATACTCTATACCCTACACTCTATACCCTACACTCTACACTCTATACCCTACACTCTATACCCTACACTCTATACCCTACACTCTACACTCTATACCCTACACTCTATACCCTACACTCTACACTCTATGCCCTACACTCTACACTCTATACCCTACACTCTACACTCTATACCCTACACTCTACACTTTATACCCTACACTCTATACCCTACACTCTATACCCTATACTCTATACCCTACACTCTACACTCTATGCCCTACACTCTACACTCTATACCTTACACTCTACACTCTATTCCCTACACTCTATACCCTACACTCTATACCCTACACTCTACACCCTACACTCTACACCCTACACTCTATACCCTACACTCTATACCATACACTCTATACCCTACACTCTACACTCTATACCCTACACTCTACACCCTACACTCTATACCCTACACTCTAATCCCTACACTCTACACTCTATACCCTACACTCTATACCCTACACTCTATACCCTACACTCTACACTCTCTACCCTACACTCTCTACCCTACACTTTATACCCTACACTCTATACCCTACACTCTACACTCTATACCCTACACTCTACACTCTATACCCTACACTCTATACCCTACACTCTATACCCTACACTCTACACTCTATGCCCTACACTCTACACTCTATACCCTACACTCTATACCCTACACTCTATACCCTACACTCTACACTCTATACCCTACACTCTATACCCTACACTCTATGCCCTACACTCTATATCCTACACTCTATACCCTACACTCTATACCCTACACTCTACACTCTATACCCTACACTCTATACCCTACACTCTATACCCTACACTCTACACTCTATACCCTACACTCTATACCCTACACTCTACACTCTATACCCTACTCTCTATACCCTACACTCTATACCCTACACTCCACACTCTATACCCTACACTCTATACCCTACACTCTATGCCCTACACTCTATACCCTACACTCTATACCCTACACCCTATACCCTACACTCTACACTCTATACCCTACACTCTAGACCCTACACTCTATACCCTACACTCTAATCCCTACACTCTACACTCTATACCCTACACTCTATACCCTACACTCTACACTCTATTCCCTACACTCTATACCCTACAATCTATACCCTACACTCTATACCCAACACTCTACACCCTACACTCTATACCCTACACTCTATACCATACACTCTATACCCTACACTCTACACTCTATACCCTACACTCTACACTCTATACCCTACACTCTATACCCTACACTCTATACCCTACACTCTATACCCTACACTCTACACTCTATACCCTACACTCTACACTCTATACCCTACACTCTATACCCTACACTCTATACCCTACACTCTATACCCTACACTCTACACCCTACACTCTATACCCTACACTCTATGCTCTACACTCTATACCCTACACTCTATACCCTACACTCTATACCCTACACTCTACACTCTATACCCTACACTCTATACCTTACACTCTATACCCTACACTCTACACTCTATACCCTACACTCTATACCCTACACTCTATACCCCACACTCTATACCCTACACTCTATACCCTACACTCTATACCCTACACTCTACACTCTATACCCTACACTCTATTCCCTACACTCTACACTCTATACCCTACACTCTATACCCTACACTCTAATCCCTACACTCTACACTCTATACCCTACACTCTATACCCTACACTCTATACCCTACACTCTACACTCTATACCCTACACTCTATATCCTACACTCTACACTCTATACCCTACACTCTATACCATACACTCTATACCCTACACTCTATACCATACACTCTATACCCTACACTCTATACCCTACACTCTATACCCTACACTCTATACATTACGCTCTATACCCTACACTCTATACCCTACAATCTAAACTCTATACCCTACACTCTACACTCTATACCCTACACTCTATAACATACACTCTATACCCTACACTCTATACCCTACACTCTACACTCTATACCCTACACTCTATGCCCTACACTCTATACCCTACATTCTATACCCTACATTCTATACCCTACACTCTATACCCTACACTCTACACCCTACACTCTATACCATACACTCTATACCCTACACTCTACACTCTATACCCTACACTCTATACCATACACTCTATACCCTACACTCTATAACCTACACTCTATACCCTACAATCTAAACTCTATACCCTACACTCTACACTTTATACCCTACACTCTATAACATACACTCTATACCCTACACTCTATAACCTACACTCTATACCCTACAATCTAAACTCTATACCATACACTCTACACTCTATACCCTACACTCTATACCATACACTCTACACCATATACTCTATAGCATACACTCTATACCATACACTCTACACTCTATACCCTACACTCTATACCCTACACTCTATACCCTACACTATACACTCTATACCCTACACTCAACACTTTATACCCTACACTCTATACCCTACACTCTACACCCTGCACTCTATACCCTACACACTATACCCTACACTCTACACTCTATACCCTACACTCTATATCCTACACTCTACACTCTATACCCTACACTCTATACCATACACTCTATACCCTACACTCTATACCATACACTCTATACCCTACACTCTATACCCTACACTCTATACCCTACACTTTATACATTACGCTCTATACCCTACACTCTATACCCTACAATCTAAACTCTATACCCTACACTCTACACTCTATACCCTACACTCTATAACATACACTCTATACCCTACACTCTATACCCTACACTCTACACTCTATACCCTACACTCTATGCCCTACACTCTATACCCTACACTCTATACCCTACACTCTACACTCTATAACATACACTCTATACCCTACACTCTAATCCCTACACTCTACACTCTATACCCTACACTCTATACCCTACACTCTATACCCTACACTCTACACTCTATACCCTACACTCTATATCCTACACTCTACACTCTATACCCTACACTCTATACCATACACTCTATACCCTACACTCTATACCATACACTCTATACCCTACACTCTATACCCTACACTCTATACCCTACACTCTATACATTACGCTCTATACCCTACACTCTATACCCTACAATCTAAACTCTATACCCTACACTCTACACTCTATACCCTACACTCTATAACATACACTCTATACCCTACACTCTATACCCTACACTCTACACTCTATACCCTACACTCTATGCCCTACACTCTATACCCTACATTCTATACCCTACATTCTATACCCTACACTCTATACCCTACACTCTACACCCTACACTCTATACCATACACTCTATACCCTACACTCTACACTCTATACCCTACACTCTATACCATACACTCTATACCCTACACTCTATAACCTACACTCTATACCCTACAATCTAAACTCTATACCCTACACTCTACACTTTATACCCTACACTCTATAACATACACTCTATACCCTACACTCTATAACCTACACTCTATACCCTACAATCTAAACTCTATACCATACACTCTACACTCTATACCCTACACTCTATACCATACACTCTACACCATATACTCTATAGCATACACTCTATACCATACACTCTACACTCTATACCCTACACTCTATACCCTACACTCTATACCCTACACTATACACTCTATACCCTACACTCAACACTTTATACCCTACACTCTATACCCTACACTCTACACCCTGCACTCTATACCCTACACACTATACCCTACACTCTACACTCTATACCCTACACTCTATACCCTACACTCTATACCCTACACTCTATACCCTACAGTCTACACTCTATACCCTACACTCTATACCCTACACTCTACACCCTGCACTCTATACCCTACACACTATACCCTACACTTTACACTCTATACCCTACACTCTATACCCTACGCTCTATACCCTACACTCTATACCCTACACTCTATACCCTACACTCTACACTCTATACCCTACACTCTATAGCCTACACTCTACAATCTATACCCTACACTCTATACCCTACACTCTATACCCTACAGTCTATACCTACACTCTATACCCTACACTTTACACTCTATACCTTACACTCTACACTCTATTCCCTACACTCTATACCCTACACTCTATACCCTACACTCTATACCCTACACTCTATACCCTACACTCTACACCCTACACTCTATACCCTACACTCTATACCATACACTCTATACCCTACACTCTACACTTTATACCCTACACTCTATACCCTACACTCTATACCCTACAGTCTATACCCTACACTCTATACCCTACACTCTACACTCTATACCTTACACTCTACACTCTATTCCCTACACTCTATACCCTACACTCTATACCCTACACTCTATACCCTACACTCTATACCCTACACTCTACACCCTACACTCTATACCCTACACTCTATACCCTACACTCTATACCCTACACTCTACACTCTATACCTTACACTCTACACTCTATTCCCTACACTCTATACCCTACACTCTATACCCTACACTCTATACCCTACACTCTACACCCTACACTCTATACCCTACACTCTATACCATACACTCTATACCCTACACTCTACACTCTATACCTTACACTCTACACTCTATTCCCTACATTCTATACCCTACACTCTATACCCTACACTCTATACCCTACACTCTATACCCTACACTCTACACCCTACACTCTATACCATACACTCTATACCCTACACTCTATACCCTACACTCTACACCCTACACTCTATACCCTACACTCTATACCATACACTCTATACCCTACACTCTAAACTCTATACCCTACACTCTATACCCTACACTCTACACTCTCTACCCTACACTCTATACCCTACAATCTATACCCTACACTCTATACCCTACACTATACACTCTATACCCTACACTCTACACTCTATACCCTACACTCTATACCCTACACTCTATACCCTACACTCTGTACCCTACACTCTATACCCTACACTCTACACTCTATACCCTACACTCTATACCCTACACTCTATACCCTACACTCTACACCCTACACTCTATACCCTACACTCTATACCATACACTCTATACCCTACACTCTATACCCTACACTCTACACCCTACACTCTATACCCTACACTCTATACCATACACTCTATACCCTACACTCTACACTCTATACCCTACACTCTATACCCTACACTCTACACTCTCTACCCTACACTCTATACCCTACACTCTATACCCTACACTCTATACCCTACACTCTACACTCTATACCTTACACTCTACACTCTATACCTTACACTCTACACTCCATTCCCTACACTCTATACCCTACACTCTACACCCTACACTCTATACCGTACACTTTATACCATACACTCTATACCCTACACTCTACACTCTATACCCTACACTCTACACCCTACACTCTATACCCTAAACTCTAATCCCTACACTCTACACTCTATACCCTACACTCTATACCCTACACTCTACACTCTATACCTTACACTCTACACTCTATTCCCTACACTCTATACCCTACACTCTATACCCTACTCTCTATACCCTACACTCTACACCCTACACTCTATACCCTACACTCTATACCCTACACTCTATACCCTACACTCTACACTCTATACCCTACACTCTACACCCTACACTCTATACCCTACACTCTAATCCCTACACTCTACACTCTATACCCTACACTCTATACCCTACACTCTATACCCTACACTCTACACTCTCTACCCTACACTCTATACCCTACACTCTATACCCTACACTCTTTACCCTACACTCTACACCCTACACTCTACACTCTATACCCTACACTCTATACCCTACACTCTATACCCTACACTCTATACCCTACACTCTACACTCTATACCCTACACTCTACACTCTATACCCTACACTCTATAGCCTACACTCTACAATCTATACCCTACACTCTATACCCTACACTCTATACCCTACAGTCTATACCCTACACTCTATACCCTACACTCTACACTCTATACCTTACACTCTACACTCTATTCCCTACACTCTATACCCTACACTCTATACCTTACACTCTATACCCTACACTCTATACCCTACACTCTACACCCTACACTCTATACCCTACACTCTATACCATACACTCTATACCCTACACTCTACACTTTATACCCTACACTCTATACCCTACACTCTATACCCTACAGTCTATAACCTACACTCTATACCCTACACTCTACACTCTATACCTTACACTCTAGACTCTATTCCCTACACTCTATACCCTACACTCTATACCCTACACTCTATACCCTACACTTTATACCCTACACTCTACACCCTACACTCTATACCCTACACTCTATACCCTACACTCTATACCCTACACTCTACACTCTATACCTTACACTCTACACTCTATTCCCTACACTCTATACCCTACACTCTATACCCTACACTCTATACCCTACACTCTATACCCTACACTCTATACCCTACACTCTACACACTACACTCTATACCCTACACTCTATACCATACACTCTATACCCTACACTCTACACTCTATACCTTACACTCTACACTCTATTCCCTACATTCTATACCCTACACTCTATACCCTACACTCTATACCCTACACTCTATACCCTACACTCTACACCCTACACTCTATACCATACACTCTATACCCTACACTCTATACCCTACACTCTACACCCTACACTCTATACCCTACACTCTATACCATACACTCTATACCCTACACTCTACACTCTATACCCTACACTCTACACTCTCTACCCTACACTCTATACCCTACAATCTATACCCTACACTCTATACCCTACACTATACACTCTATACCCTACACTCTACACTCTATACCCTACACTCTATACCCTACACTCTGTACCCTACACTCTATACCCTACACTCTACACTCTATACCCTACACTCTATACCCTACACTCTATACCCTACACTCTACACCCTACACTCTATACCCTACACTCTATACCATACACTCTAAACCCTACACTCTATACCCTACACTCTACACCTTACACTCTATACCCTACACTCTATACCATACACTCTATACCCTACACTCTACACTCTATACCCTACACTCTATACCCTACACTCTACACTCTCTATCCTACACTCTATACCCTACACTCTATACCCTACACTCTACACTCTATACCCTACACTCTACACTCTATACCTTACACTCTACACTCTATTCCCTACACTCTATACCCTACACTCTATACCCTACACTCTACACCCTACACTCTATACCGTACACTTTATACCATACACTCTATACCTACACTCTACACTCTATACCCTACACTCTACACCCTACACTCTATACCCTACACTCTAATCCCTACACTCTACACTCTATACCCTACACTCTACACTCTATACCTTACACTCTACACTCTATTCCCTACAGTCTATACCCTACACTCTATACCCTACACTCTATACCCTACACTCTACACCCTACACTCTATACCCTACACTCTATACCCTACGCTCTATACCCTACACTCTACACTCTATACCCTACACTCTACACCCTACACTCTATACCCTACACTCTAATCCCTACACTCTACACTCTATACCCTACACTCTATACCCTACACTCTATACCCTACACTCTACACTCTCTACTCTACACTCTATACCCTACACTCTATACCCTACACTCTATACCCTACACTCTACACTCTATACCCTACACTCTACACTCTATACCCTACACTCTATACCCTACACTCTATACCCTACACTCTATACCCTACACTCTACACTCTATGCCCTACACTCTACACTCTATACCCTACACTCTACACTCTATACCCTACACTCTACACTCTATACCCTACACTCTATACCCTACACTCTATACCCTACACTCTACACTCTATGCCCTACACTCTACACTCTATACCTTACACTCTACACTCTATTCCCTACACTCTATGCCCTACACTCTATACCATACACTCTATACCATACACTCTATACCCTACACTCTACACCCTACACTCTATACCCTACACTCTATACCATACACTCTATACCCTACACTCTACACTCTATACCCTACACTCTACACCCTACACTCTATGCCCTACACTCTAATCCCTACACTCTACACTCTATACCCTACACTCTATACCCTACACTCTATACCCTAGACTCTACACTCTCTACCCTACACTCTCTACCCTACACTCTATACCCTACACTCTATACCCTACACTCTACACTCTATACCCTACACTCTACACTCTATACCCTACACTCTATACCCTACACTCTATACCCTACACTCTACACTCTATACCCTACACTCTATACCCTACATTCTATACCCTACACTCTACACTCTATACCCTACACTCTATACCCTACACTCTATGCCCTATACTCTATACCCTACACTCTATGCCCTATACTCTATACCCTACACTCTATACCTTACACTCTACACTCTATACCCTACACTCTATACCCTACACTCTATACCCTACACTCTACACTCTATACCCTACACTCTATACCCTACACTCTACACTCTATGCCCTACACTCTACACTCTATACCCTACACTCTACACTATATACCCTACACTCTACACTCTATGCCCTACACTCTACACTCTATGCCCTACACTCTACACTCTATACCCTACACTCTACACTATATACCCTACACTCTACACTCTATACCCTACACTCTATACCCTACACTCTACACCCTGCACTCTATACCCTACACACTATACCCTACACTTTACACTCTATACCCTACACTCTATACCCTACACTCTATACCCTACACTCTATACCCTACACTCTACACTCTATACCCTACACTCTATACCCTACATTCTATACCCTACACTCTACACTCTATACCCTACACTCTATACCCTACACTCTATGCCCTATACTCTATACCCTACACTCTATGCCCTATACTCTATACCCTACACTCTATACCCTACACTCTACACTCTATACCCTACACTCTATACCCTACACTCTATACCCTACACTCTACACTCTATACCCTACACTCTATACCCTACACTCTATACCCTACACTCTATACCCTACACTCTATACCCTACACTCTACACTCTATACCCTACACTCTATAGCCTACACTCTACAATCTATACCCTACACTCTATACCCTACACTCTATACCCTACAGTCTATACCCTACACTCTATACCCTACACTCTACACTCTATACCTTACACTCTACACTCTATTCCCTACACTCTATACCCTACACTCTATACCCTACACTCTATACCCTACACTCTATACCCTACACTCTACACCCTACACTCTATACCCTACACTCTATACCATACACTCTATACCCTACACTCTACACTTTATACCCTACACTCTATACCCTACACTCTATACCCTACAGTCTATACCCTACACTCTATACCCTACACTCTACACTCTATACCTTACACTCTACACTCTATTCCCTACACTCTATACCCTACACTCTATACCCTACACTCTATACCCTACACTCTATACCCTACACTCTACACCCTACACTCTATACCCTACACTCTATACCCTACACTCTATACCCTACACTCTACACTCTATACCTTACACTCTACACTCTATTCCCTACACTCTATACCCTACACTCTATACCCTACACTCTATACCCTACACTCTACACCCTACACTCTATACCCTACACTCTATACCATACACTCTATACCCTACACTCTACACTCTATACCTTACACTCTACACTCTATTCCCTACACTCTATGCCCTACACTCTATACCATACACTCTATACCATACACTCTATACCCTACACTCTACACCCTACACTCTATACCCTACACTCTATACCATACACTCTATACCCTACACTCTACACTCTATACCCTACACTCTACACCCTACACTCTATGCCCTACACTCTAATCCCTACACTCTACACTCTATACCCTACACTCTATACCCTACACTCTATACCCTAGACTCTACACTCTCTACCCTACACTCTCTACCCTACACTCTATACCCTACACTCTATACCCTACACTCTACACTCTATACCCTACACTCTATACCCTACAGTCTATACCCTACACTCTATACCCTACACTCTACACTCTATACCTTACACTCTACACTCTATTCCCTACACTCTATACCCTACACTCTATACCCTACACTCTATACCCTACACTCTATACCCTACACTCTACACCCTACACTCTATACCCTACACTCTATACCATACACTCTATACCCTACACTCTACACTTTATACCCTACACTCTATACCCTACACTCTATACCCTACAGTCTATACCCTACACTCTATACCCTACACTCTACACTCTATACCTTACACTCTACACTCTATTCCCTACACTCTATACCCTACACTCTATACCCTACACTCTATACCCTACACTCTATACCCTACACTCTACACCCTACACTCTATACCCTACACTCTATACCCTACACTCTATACCCTACACTCTACACTCTATACCTTACACTCTACACTCTATTCCCTACACTCTATACCCTACACTCTATACCCTACACTCTATACCCTACACTCTACACCCTACACTCTATACCCTACACTCTATACCATACACTCTATACCCTACACTCTACACTCTATACCTTACACTCTACACTCTATTCCCTACACTCTATGCCCTACACTCTATACCATACACTCTATACCATACACTCTATACCCTACACTCTACACCCTACACTCTATACCCTACACTCTATACCATACACTCTATACCCTACACTCTACACTCTATACCCTACACTCTACACCCTACACTCTATGCCCTACACTCTAATCCCTACACTCTACACTCTATACCCTACACTCTATACCCTACACTCTATACCCTAGACTCTACACTCTCTACCCTACACTCTCTACCCTACACTCTATACCCTACACTCTATACCCTACACTCTACACTCTATACCCTACACTCTACACTCTATACCCTACACTCTATACCCTACACTCTATACCCTACACTCTACACTCTATACCCTACACTCTATACCCTACATTCTATACCCTACACTCTACACTCTATACCCTACACTCTATACCCTACACTCTATGCCCTATACTCTATACCCTACACTCTATGCCCTATACTCTATACCCTACACTCTATACCCTACACTCTACACTCTATACCCTACACTCTATACCCTACACTCTATACCCTACACTCTACACTCTATACCCTACACTCTATACCCTACACTCTACACTCTATGCCCTACACTCTACACTCTATACCCTACACTCTACACTATATACCCTACACTCTACACTCTATGCCCTACACTCTACACTCTATGCCCTACACTCTACACTCTATACCCTACACTCTACACTATATACCCTACACTCTACACTCTATACCCTACACTCTATACCCTACACTCTACACCCTGCACTCTATACCCTACACACTATACCCTACACTTTACACTCTATACCCTACACTCTATACCCTACACTCTATACCCTACACTCTATACCCTACACTCTACACTCTATACCCTACACTCTATACCCTACATTCTATACCCTACACTCTACACTCTATACCCTACACTCTATACCCTACACTCTATGCCCTATACTCTATACCCTACACTCTATGCCCTATACTCTATACCCTACACTCTATACCCTACACTCTACACTCTATACCCTACACTCTATACCCTACACTCTATACCCTACACTCTACACTCTATACCCTACACTCTATACCCTACACTCTATACCCTACACTCTATACCCTACACTCTATACCCTACACTCTATACCCTACACTCTACACTCTATACCCTACACTCTATAGCCTACACTCTACAATCTATACCCTACACTCTATACCCTACACTCTATACCCTACAGTCTATACCCTACACTCTATACCCTACACTCTACACTCTATACCTTACACTCTACACTCTATTCCCTACACTCTATACCCTACACTCTATACCCTACACTCTATACCCTACACTCTACACCCTACACTCTATACCCTACACTCTATACCATACACTCTATACCCTACACTCTACACTTTATACCCTACACTCTATACCCTACACTCTATACCCTACAGTCTATACCCTACACTCTATACCCTACACTCTACACTCTATACCTTACACTCTACACTCTATTCCCTACACTCTATACCCTACACTCTATACCCTACACTCTATACCCTACACTCTATACCCTACACTCTACACCCTACACTCTATACCCTACACTCTATACCCTACACTCTATACCCTACACTCTACACTCTATACCTTACACTCTACACTCTATTCCCTACACTCTATACCCTACACTCTATACCCTACACTCTATACCCTACACTCTACACCCTACACTCTATACGCTACACTCTATACCATACACTCTATACCCTACACTCTACACTCTATACCTTACACTCTACACTCTATTTACTACATTCTATACCCTACACTCTATACCCTACACTCTATACCCTACACTCTATACCCTACACTCTACACCCTACACTCTATACCATACACTCTATACCCTACACTCTATACCCTACACTCTACACCCTACACTCTATACCCTACACTCTATACCATACACCCTATACCCTACACTCTACACTCTATACCCTACACTCTATACCCTACACTCTACACTCTCTACCCTACACTCTATACCCTACAATCTATACCCTACACTCTATACCCTACACTATACACTCTATACCCTACACTCTACACTCTATACCCTACACTCTATACCCTACACTCTATACCCTACACTCTGTACCCTACACTCTATACCCTACACTCTACACTCTATACCGTACACTCTATACCCTACACTCTATACCCTACACTCTACACCCTACACTCTATACCCTACACTCTATACCCTACACTCTACACTCTATACCATACACTCTACACTCTATACCCTACACTCTATACCCTACACTCTATACCCTACACTCTATACCCTACACTCTACACTCTATGCCCTACACTCTACACTCTATACCCTACACTCTACACTCTATACCCTACACTCTACACTCTATACCCTACACTCTATACCCTACACTCTATACCCTACACTCTACACTCTATACCTTACACTCTACACTCTATTCCCTACACTCTATGCCCTACACTCTATACCCTACACTCTATACCATACACTCTATACCCTACACTCTACACCCTACACTCTATACCCTACACTCTATACCCTACACTCTACACTCTATACCTTACACTCTACACTCTATTCCCTACACTCTATGCCCTACACTCTATACCCTACACTCTATACCCTACACTCTATACCCTAGACTCTACACTCTCTACCCTACACTCTCTACCCTACACTCTATACCCTACACTCTATACCCTACACTCTACACTCTATACCTTACACTCTACACTCTATTCCCTACACTCTATGCCCTACACTCTATACCCTACACTCTATACCCTACACTCTATACCCTAGACTCTACACTCTCTACCCTACACTCTCTACCCTACACTCTATACCCTACACTCTATACCCTACACTCTACACTCTATACCCTACACTCTACACTCTATACCCTACACTCTATACCCTACACTCTATACCCTACACTCTACACTCTATACCCTACACTCTATACCCTACACTCTACACTCTATACCCTACACTCTATACCCTACACTCTATGCCCTATACTCTATACCCTACACTCTATACCCTACACTCTACACTCTATACCCTACACTCTATACCCTACACTCTATACCCTACACTCTACACTCTATACCCTACACTCTATACCCTACACTCTACACTCTATGCCCTACACTCTACACTCTATACCCTACACTCTACACTCTATACCCTACACTCTACACTCTATACCCTACACTCTATACCCTGAACTCTATACCCTACACTCTACACTCTATACCCTACACTCTATACCCTACACTCTACACCCTGCACTCTATACCCTACACACTATACCCTACACTTTACACTCTATACCCTACACTCTATACCCTACACTCTATACCCTACACTCTATACCCCACACTCTATACCCTACACTCTACACTCTATACCCTACACTCTATAGCCTACACTCTACAATCTATACCCTACACTCTATACCCTACACTCTATACCCTACAGTCTATACCCTACACTCGATACCCTACACTCTACACTCTATACCTTACACTCTACACTCTATTCCCTACACTCTATACCCTACACTCTATACCCTACACTCTATACCCTACACTCTATACCCTACACTCTACACCCTACACTCTATACCCTACACTCTATACCATACACTCTATACCCTACACTCTACACTTTATACCCTACACTCTATACCCTACACTCTATACCCTACAGTCTATACCCTACACTCTATACCCTACACTCTACACTCTATACCTTACACTCTACACTCTATTCCCTACACTCTATACCCTACACTCTATACCCTACACTCTATACCCTACACTCTATACCCTACACTCTACACCCTACACTCTATACCCTACACTCTATACCCTACACTCTATACCCTACACTCTACACTCTATACCTTACACTCTACACTCTATTCCCTACACTCTATACCCTACACTCTATACCCTACACTCTACACCCTACACTCTATACCCTACACTCTATACCATACACTCTATACCCTACACTCTACACTCTATACCTTACACTCTACACTCTATTCCCTACATTCTATACCCTACACTCTATACCCTACACTCTATACCCTACACTCTATACCCTACACTCTACACCCTACACTCTATACCATACACTCTATACCCTACACTCTATACCCTACACTCTACACCCTACACTCTATACCCTACACTCTATACCATACACTCTATACCCTACACTCTACACTCTATACTCTACACTCTATACCCTACACTCTACACTCTCTACCCTACACTCTATACCCTACAATCTAAACCCTACACTCTATACCCTACACTATACACTCTATACCCTACACTCTACACTCTATACCCTATACTCTATACCCTACACTCTATACCCTACACTCTGTACCCTACACTCTATACCCTACACTCTACACTCTATACCCTACACTCTATACCCTACACTCTATACCCTACACTCTACACCCTACACTCTATACCCTACACTCTATACCATACACTCTATACCCTACACTCTATACCCTACACTCTACACCCTACACTCTATACCCTACACTCTATACCATACACTCTATACCCTACACTCTACACTCTATACCCTACACTCTATACCCTACACTCTACACTCTCTACCCTACACTCTATACCCTACACTCTATACCCTACACTCTATACCCTACACTCTACACTCTATACCTTACACTCTACACTCTATTCCCTACACTCTATACCCTACACTCTACACCCTACACTCTATACCGTACACTTTATACCATACACTCTATACCCTACACTCTACACTCTATACCCTACACTCTACACCCTACACTCTATACCCTACACTCTAATCCCTACACTCTACACTCTATACCCTACACTCTATACCCTACACTCTACACTCTATACCTTACACTCTACACTCTATTCCCTACACTCTATACCCTACACTCTATAACCTACTCTCTATACCCTACACTCTACACCCTACACTCTATACCCTACACTCTATACCCTACACTCTATACCCTACACTCTACACTCTATACCCTACACTCTACACCCTACACTCTATACCCTACACTCTAATCCCTACACTCTACACTCTATACCCTACACTCTATACCCTACACTCTATACCCTACACTCTACACTCTCTACCCTACACTCTATACCCTACACTCTATACCCTACACTCTATACCCTACACTCTACACTCTATACCCTACACTCTACACTCTATACCCTACACTCTATACCCTACACTCTATACCCTACACTCTATACCCTACACTCTACACTCTATGCCCTACACTCTACACTCTATACCCTACACTCTACACTCTATACCCTACACTCTACACTCTATACCCTACACTCTATACCCTACACTCTATACCCTACACTCTACACTCTATGCCCTACACTCTACACTCTATACCTTACACTCTACACTCTATTCCCTACACTCCATGCCCTACACTCTATACCCTACACTCTATACCATACACTCTATACCCTATACTCTACACCCTACACTCTATACCCTACACTCTATACCATACACTCTATACCCTACACTCTACACTCTATACCCTACACTCTACACCCTACACTCTATGCCCTACACTCTAATCCCTACACTCTATACCCTACACTCTATACCCTACACTCTACACTCTATACCCTACACTCTACACCCTACACTCTATACCCTACACTCTAATCCCTACACTCTACACTCTATACCCTACACTCTATACCCTACACTCTACACCCTACACTCTATACCCTACACTCTATACCCTACACTCTATACCCTACACTCTACACTCTATACCCTACACTATACACCCTACACTCTATACCCTACACTCTAATCCCTACACTCTACACTCTATACCCTACACTCTATACCCTACACTCTATACCCTACACTCTACACTCTCTACCCTACACTCTATACCCTACACTCTATACCCTACACTCTATACCCTACACTCTACACTCTATACCCTACACTCTACACTCTATACCCTACACTCTATACCCTACACTCTATACCCTACACTCTATACCCTACACTCTACACTCTATGCCCTACACTCTACACTCTATACCCTACACTCTACACTCTATACCCTACACTCTACACTCTATACCCTACACTCTATACCCTACACTCTATACCCTACACTCTACACTCTATGCCCTACACTCTACACTCTATACCTTACACTCTACACTCTATTCCCTACACTCCATGCCCTACACTCTATACCCTACACTCTATACCATACACTCTATACCCTACACTCTACACCCTACACTCTATACCCTACACTCTATACCATACACTCTATACCCTACACTCTACACTCTATACCCTACACTCTACACCCTACACTCTATGCCCTACACTCTAATCCCTACACTCTACACTCTATACCCTACACTCTATACCCTACACTCTATACCCTACACTCTACACTCTCTACCCTACACTCTCTACCCTACACTCTATACCCTACACTCTATACCCTACACTCTACACTCTATACCCTACACTCTACACTCTATACCCTACACTCTATACCCTACACTCTATACCCTACACTCTACACTCTATACCCTACACTCTATACCCTACACTCTATACCCTACACTCTACACTCTAAACCCTACACTCTATACCCTACACTCTATGCCCTATACTCTATACCCTACACTCTATACCCTACACTCTACACTCTATACCCTACACTCTATACCCTACACTCTATACCCTACACTCTACACTCTATACCCTACACTCTATACCCTACACTCTACACTCTATGCCCTACGCTCTACACTCTATACCCTACACTCTACACTCTATACCCTACACTCTACACTCTATACCCTACACTCTATACCCTACACTCTATACCCTACACTCTACACTCTATACCCTACACTCTACACCCTACACTCTATACCCTACACTCTAATCCCTACACTCTACACTCTATACCCTACACTCTATACCTTACACTCTATACCCTACACTCTACACTCTCTACCCTACACTCTATACCCTACACTCTATACCCTACACTCTATACCCTACACTCTACACTCTATACCCTACACTCTACACTCTATACCCTACACTCTATACCCTACACTCTATACCCTACACTCTATACCCTACACTCTACACTCTATGCCCTACACTCTACACTCTATACCCTACACTCTGCACTCTATACCCTACACTCTACACTCTATACCCTACACTCTATACCCTACACTCTATACCCTACACTCTACACTCTATGCCCTACACTCTACACTCTATATCTTACACTCTACACTCTATTCCCTACACTCTATGCCCTACACTCTATACCCTACACTCTATACCCTACACTCTATACCCTACACTCTACACCCTACACTCTATACCCTACACTCTATACCATACACTCTATACCCTACACTCTACACTCTATACCCTACACTCTACACCCTACACTCTATAACCTACACTCTAATCCCTACACTCTACACTCTATACCCTACACTCTATACCCTACACTCTATACCCTACACTCTACACTCTCTACCCTACACTCTATACCCTACACTCTATACCCTACGCTCTACACTCTAAACCCTACACTCTACACTCTATACCCTACACTCTATACCCTACACTCTATACCCTACACTCTACACTCTATACCCTACACTCTATACCCTACACTCTATACCCTACACTCTACACTCTATACCCTACACTCTATACCCTACACTCTATGCCCTATACTCTATACCCTACACTCTATACCCTACACTCTACACTCTATACCCTACACTCTATACCCTACACTCTATACCCTACACTCTACACTCTATACCCTACACTCTATGCCCTACACTCTACACTCTATGCCCTACACTCTACACTCTATACCCTACACTCTACACTCTATACCCTACACTCTACACTCTATACCCTACACTCTATACCCTACACTCTATACCCTATACTCTATACCCTACACTCTACACTCTATGCCCTATACTCTACACTCTATACCTTACACTCTACACTCTATTCCCTACACTCTATACCCTACACTCTATACCCTACACTCTACACCCTACACTCTATACCCTACACTCTATACCATACACTCTATACCCTACATTCTACACTCTATACCCTACACTCTACACCCTACACTCTATACCCTACACTCTAATCCCTACACTCTACACTCTATACCCTACACTCTATACCCTACACTCTATACCCTACACTCTAAACTCTCTACCCTACACTCTCTACCCTACACTCTATACCCTACACTCTATACCCTACACTCTAAACTCTATACCCTACACTCTACACTCTATACCCTACACTCTATACCCTACACTCTATACCCTACACTCTACACTCTATGCCCTACACTCTACACTCTATACCCTACACTCTATACCCCACACTCTATACCCTACACTCTACACTCTATACCCTACACTCTATACCCTACACTCTATGCCCTACACTCTATATCCTACACTCTATACCCTACACTCTATACCATACACTCTATACCCTACACTCTACACTCTATACCCTACACTCTATACCCTACACTCTACACTCTCTACCCTACACTCTATACCCTACAATCTATACCCTACACTCTATACCCTACACTATACACTCTATACCCTACACTCTACACTCTATACCCTACACTCTATGCCCTACACTCTAAACCCTACACTCTGTACCCTACACTCTATACCCTACACTCTACACTCTATACCCTACACTCTATACCCTACACTCTATACCCTACACTCTACACCCTACACTCTATACCCTACACTCTATACCATACACTCTAAACCCTACACTCTATACCCTACACTCTACACCCTACACTCTATACCCTACACTCTATACCATACACTCTATACCCTACACTCTACACTCTATACCCTACACTCTATACCCTACACTCTACACTCTCTATCCTACACTCTATACCCTACACTCTACACCCTACACTCTATACCATACACTCTATACCCTACACTCTACACTCTATACCCTACACTCTATAACCTACACTCTATGCCCTTCACTCTATACCCTACACTCTACACCCTACACTCTATACCCTACACTCTATACCATACACTCTATACCCTACACTCTACACTCTATACCCTACACTCTACACCCTACACTCTATACCCTACACTCTAATCCCTACACTCTACACTCTATACCCTACACTCTACACTCTATATCCAACACTCTATACCCTACACTCTATACCCTACACTCTTTGCCCTACACTCTATACCCTACACTCTATACCCTACACTCTACACCCTGCACTCTATACCCTACACACTATACCCTACACTTTACACTCTATACCCTACACTCTATACCCTACACTCTATACCCTACACTCTATACCCTACACTCTATACCCTACACTCTACACTCTATACCCTACACTATATAGCCTACACTCTACAATCTATACCCTACACTCTATACCCTACACTCTATACCCTACAGTCTATACCCTACACTCTATACCCTACACTCTACACTCTATACCTTACACTCTACACTCTATTCCCTACACTCTATACCCTACACTCTATACCCTACACTCTATACCTTACACTCTATACCCTACACTCTACACCCTACACTCTATACCCTACACTCTATACCATACACTCTATACCCTACACTCTATACCCTACACTCTACACTCTATGCCCTACACTCTACACTCTATACCCTACACTCTACACTCTATACCCTACACTCTACACTCTATACCCTACACTCTATACCCTACACTCTATACCCTACACTCTATACCCTATACTCTATACCCTACACTCTACACTCTATGCCCTACACTCTACACTCTATACCTTACACTCTACACTCTATTCCCTACACTCTATACCCTACACTCTATACCCTACACTCTATACCCTACACTCTACACCCTACACTCTATACCCTACACTCTATACCATACACTCTATTCCCTACATTCTACACTCTATACCCTACACTCTACACCCTACACTCTATACCCTACACTCTATTCCCTACACTCTACACTCTATACCCTACACTCTATACCCTACACTCTATACCCTACACTCTACACTCTCTACCCTACACTCTCTACCCTACACTCTATACCCTACACTCTATACCCTACACTCTAAACTCTATACCCTACACTCTACACTCTATACCCTACACTCTATACCCTACACTCTATACCCTACACTCTACACTCTATGCCCTACACTCTACACTCTATACCCTACACTCTATACCCCACACTCTATACCCTACACTCTACACTCTATACCCTACACTCTATACCCTACACTCTATGCCCTACACTCTATATCCTACACTCTATACCCTACACTCTATACCATACACTCTATACCCTACACTCTACACTCTATACCCTACACTCTATACCCTACACTCTACACTCTCTACCCTACACTCTATACCCTACAATCTATACCCTACACTCTATACCCTACACTATACACTCTATACCCTACACTCTACACTCTATACCCTACACTCTATGCCCTACACTCTATACCCTACACTCTGTACCCTACACTCTATACCCTACACTCTACACTCTATACCCTACACTCTATACCCTACACTCTATACCCTACACTCTACACCCTACACTCTATACCCTACACTCTATACCATACACTCTAAACCCTACACTCTATACCCTACACTCTACACCCTACACTCTATACCCTACACTCTATACCATACACTCTATACCCTACACTCTACACTCTATACCCTACACTCTATACCCTACACTCTACACTCTCTATCCTACACTCTATACCCTACACTCTACACCCTACACTCTATACCATACACTCTATACCCTACACTCTACACTCTATACCCTACACTCTATACCCTACACTCTATGCCCTTCACTCTATACCCTACACTCTACACCCTACACTCTATACCCTACACTCTATACCATACACTCTATACCCTACACTCTACACTCTATACCCTACACTCTACACCCTACACTCTATACCCTACACTCTAATCCCTACACTCTACACTCTATACCCTACACTCTACACTCTATATCCAACACTCTATACCCTACACTCTATACCCTACACTCTTTGCCCTACACTCTATACCCTACACTCTATACCCTACACTCTACACCCTGCACTCTATACCCTACACACTATACCCTACACTTTACACTCTATACCCTACACTCTATACCCTACACTCTATACCCTACACTCTATACCCTACACTCTACACTCTATACCCTACACTATATAGCCTACACTCTACAATCTATACCCTACACTCTATACCCTACACTCTATACCCTACAGTCTATACCCTACACTCTATACCCTACACTCTACACTCTATACCTTACACTCTACACTCTATTCCCTACACTCTATACCCTACACTCTATACCCTACACTCTATACCTTACACTCTATACCCTACACTCTACACCCTACACTCTATATCCTACACTCTATACCATACACTCTATACCCTACACTCTACACTTTATACCCTACACTCTATACCCTACACTCTATACCCTACAGTCTATAACCTACACTCTATACCCTACACTCTACACTCTATACCTTACACTCTACACTCTATTCCCTACACTCTATACCCTACACTCTATACCCTACACTCTATACCCTACACTCTACACACTACACTCTATACCCTACACTCTATACCATACACTCTATACCCTACACTCTACACTCTATATCTTACACTCTACACTCTATTCCCTACATTCTATACCCTACACTCTATACCCTACACTCTATACCCTACACTCTATACCCTACACTCTACACCCTACACTCTATACCATACACTCTATACCCTACACTCTATACCCTACACTCTACACCCTACACTCTATACCCTACACTCTATACCATACACTCTATACCCTACACTCTACACTCTATACCCTACACTCTATACCCTACACTCTACACTCTCTACCCTACACTCTATACCCTACAATCTATACCCTACACTCTATACCCTACACTATACACTCTATACCCTACACTCTACACTCTATACCCTACACTCTATACCCTACACTCTATACCCTACACTCTGTACCCTACACTCTATACCCTACACTCTACACTCTATACCCTACACTCTATACCCTACACTCTATACCCTACACTCTACACCCTACACTCTATACCCTACACTCTATACCATACACTCTAAACCCTACACTCTATACCCTACACTCTACACCCTACACTCTATACCCTACACTCTATACCATACACTCTATACCCTACACTCTACACTCTATACCCTACACTCTATACCCTACACTCTACACTCTATACCCTACACTCTACACTCTATACCTTACACTCTACACTCTATTCCCTACACTCTATACCCTACACTCTATACCCTACACTCTACACCCTACACTCTATACCGTACACTTTATACCATACACTCTATACCCTACACTCTACACTCTATACCCTACACTCTACACCCTACACTCTATACCCTACACTCTAATCCCTACACTCTACACTCTATACCCTACACTCTACACTCTATACCTTACACTCTACACTCTATTCCCTACATTCTATACCCTACACTCTATACCCTACACTCTATACCCTACACTCTACACCCTACACTCTATACCCTACACTCTATACCCTACACTCTATACCCTACACTCTACACTCTATACCCTACACTCTACACCCTACACTCTATACCCTACACTCTAATCCCTACACTCTACACTCTATACCCTACACTCTATACCCTACACTCTATACCCTACACTCTACACTCTCTACCCTACACTCTATACCCTTCACTCTATACCCTACACTCTATACCCTACACTCTACACTCTATACCCTACACTCTACACTCTATACCCTACACTCTATACCCTACACTCTATACCCTACACTCTATACCCTACACTCTACACTCTATGCCCTACACTCTACACTCTATACCCTACACTCTACACTCTATACCCTACACTCTACACTCTATACCCTACACTCTATACCCTACACTCTATACCCTACACTCTACACTCTATGCCCTACACTCTACACTCTATACCTTACACTCTACACTCTATTCCCTACACTCTATGCCCTACACTCTATACCCTACACTCTATACCATACACTCTATACCCTACACTCTACACCCTACACTCTATACCCTACACTCTATACCATACACTCTAATCCCTACACTCTACACTCTATACCCTACACTCTATACCCTACACTCTATACCCTAGACTCTACACTCTCTACCCTACACTCTCTACCCTACACTCTATACCCTACACTCTATACCCTACACTCTACACTCTATACCCTACACTCTACACTCTATACCCTACACTCTATACCCTACACTCTATACCCTACACTCTACACTCTATACCCTACACTCTATACCCTACATTCTATACCCTACACTCTACACTCTATACCCTACACTCTATACCCTACACTCTATGCCCTATACTCTATACCCTACACTCTATGCCCTATACTCTATACCCTACACTCTATACCCTACACTCTACACTCTATACCCTACACTCTATACCCTACACTCTATACCCTACACTCTACACTCTATACCCTACACTCTATACCCTACACTCTACACTCTATGCCCTACACTCTACACTCTATACCCTACACTCTACACTATATACCCTACACTCTACACTCTATACCCTACACTCTATACCCTACACTCTATACCCTACACTCTACACTCTATACCCTACACTCTATACCCTACACTCTACACCCTGCACTCTATACCCTACACACTATACCCTACACTTTACACTCTATACCCTACACTCTATACCCTACACTCTATACCCTACACTCTATACCCTACACTCTATACCCTACACTCTACACTCTATACCCTACACTCTATAGCCTACACTCTACAATCTATACCCTACACTCTATACCCTACAGTCTATACCCTACACTCTATACCCTACACTCTACACTCTATACCTTACACTCTACAATCTATTCCCTACACTCTATACCCTACACTCTATACCCTACACTCTATACCCTACACTCTATACCCTACACTCTACACCCAACACTCTATACCCTACACTCTATACCATACACTCTATACCCTACACTCTACACTTTATACCCTACACTCTATACCCTACACTCTATACCCTACAGTCTATACCCTACACTCTATACCCTACACTCTACACTCTATACCTTACACTCTACACTCTATTCCCTTCACTCTATACCCTACACTCTATACCCTACACTCTATACCCTACACTCTACACCCTACACTCTATACCCTACACTCTATACCCTACACTCTATACCCTACACTCTATACCATACACTCTATACCCTACACTCTATACCATACACTCTATACCCTACACTCTACACTCTATACCTTACACTCTACACTCTATTCCCTACACTCTATACCCTACACTCTATACCCTACACTCTATACCCTACACTCTACACCCTACACTCTATACCCTACACTCTATACCATACACTCTATACCCTACACTCTACACTCTATACCTTACACTCTATTCCCTACATTCTATACCCTACACTCTATACCCTACACTCTATACCCTACACTCTATACCCTACACTCTACACCCTACACTCTATACCATACACTCTATACCCTACACTCTATACCCTACACTCTACACCCTACACTCTATACCCTACACTCTATACCATACACTCTATACCCTACACTCTACACTCTATACCCTACACTCTATACCCTACACTCTACACTCTCTACCCTGCACTCTATACCCTACAATCTATACCCTACACTCTATACCCTACACTATACACTCTATACCCTACACTCTACACTCTATACCCTACACTCTATACCCTACACTCTATACCCTACACTCTGTACCCTACACTCTATACCCTACACTCTACACTCTATACCGTACACTCTATACCCTACACTCTATACCCTACACTCTTCACCCTACACTCTATACCCTACACTCTATACCATACACTCTATACCCTACACTCTCTACCCTACACTCTATGCCCTACACTCTATACCCTACACTCTATACCCTACACTCTACACTCTATACCCTACACTCTACACTCTATACCCTACACTCTATACCCTACACTCTATACCCTACACTCTACACTCTATGCCCTACACTCTACACTCTATACCCTACACTCTACACTCTATACCCTACACTCTATACCCTACACTCTATACCCTACACTCTACACTCTATGCCCTACACTCTACACTCTATACCTTACACTCTACACTCTATTCCCTACACTCCATGCCCTACACTCTATACCCTACACGCTATACCATACACTCTATACCCTACACTCTACACCCTACACTCTATACCCTACACTCTATACCATACACTCTATACCTTACACTCTACACTCTATACCCTACACTCTACACCCTACACTCTATGCCCTACACTCTAATCCCTACACTCTACACTCTATACCCTACACTCTATACCCTACACTCTATACCCTAGACTCTACACTCTCTACCCTACACTCTCTACCCTACACTCTATACCCTACACTCTATACCCTACACTCTACACTCTATACCCTACACTCTACACTCTATACCCTACACTCTATACCCTACACTCTTTACCCTACACTCTACACTCTATACCCTACACTCTATACCCTACACTCTATACCCTACACTCTACACTCTATACCCTACACTCTATACCCTACACTCTATGCCCTATACTCTATACCCTACACTCTATACCCTACACTCTACACTCTATACCCTACACTCTATACCCTACACTCTATACCCTACACTCTACACTCTATACCCTACACTCTATACCCTACACTCTACACTCTATGCCCTACACTCTACACTCTATACCCTACACTCTACACTCTATACCCTACACTCTACACTCTATACCCTACACTCTATACCCTGAACTCTATACCCTACACTCTACACTCTATACCCTACACTCTATACCCTACACTCTACACCCTGCACTCTATACCCTACACACTATACCCTACACTTTACACTCTATACCCTACACTCTATACCCTACACTCTATACCCTACACTCTATACCCTACACTCTATACCCTACACTCTACACTCTATACCCTACACTCTATAGCCTACACTCTACAATCTATACCCTACACTCTATACCCTACACTCTATACCCTACAGTCTATACCCTACACTCTATACCCTACACTCTACACTCTATACCTTACACTCTACACTCTATTCCCTACACTCTATACCCTACACTCTATACCCTACACTCTATACCCTACACTCTATACCCTACACTCTACACCCTACACTCTATACCCTACACTCTATACCATACACTCTATACCCTACACTCTACACTTTATACCCTACACTCTATGCCCTACACTCTATACCCTACAGTCTATACCCTACACTCTATACCCTACACTCTACACTCTATACCTTACACTCTACACTCTATTCCCTACACTCTATACCCTACACTCTATACCCTACACTCTATACCCTACACTCTACACCCTACACTCTATACCCTACACTCTATACCATACACTCTATACCCTGCACTCTACACTCTATACCTTACACTCTACACTCTATTCCCTACATTCTATACCCTACACTCTATACCCTACACTCTATACCCTACACTCTATACCCTACACTCTACACCCTACACTCTATACCATACACTCTATACCCTACACTCTATACCCTACACTCTACACCCTACACTCTATACCCTACACTCTATACCATACACTCTATACCCTACACTCTACACTCTATACCCTACACTCTATACCCTACACTCTACACTCTCTACCCTACACTCTATACCCTACAATCTATACCCTACACTCTATACCCTACACCATACACTCTATACCCTACACTCTACACTCTATACCCTACACTCTATACCCTACACTCTATACCCTACACTCTGTACCCTACACTCTATACCCTACACTCTACACTCTATACCCTACACTCTATACCCTACACTCTATACCCTACACTCTACACCCTACACTCTATACCCTACACTCTATACCATACACTCTATACCCTACACTCTATACCCTACACTCTACACCCTACACTCTATACCCTACACTCTATACCATACACTCTATACCCTACACTCTACACTCTATACCCTACACTCTATACCCTACACTCTACACTCTATACCCTACACTCTATACCCTACACTCTACACTCTCTACCCTACACTCTATACCCTACACTCTATACCCTACACTCTATACCCTACACTCTACACTCTATACCCTACACTCTACACTCTATACCTTACACTCTACACTCTATTCCCTACACTCTATACCCTACACTCTACACCCTACACTCTATACCGTACACTTTATACCATACACTCTATACCCTACACTCTACACTCTATACCCTACACTCTACACCCTACACTCTATACCCTACACTCTAATCCCTACACTCTACACTCTATACCCTACACTCTATACCCTACACTCTACACTCTATACCTTACACTCTACACTCTATTCCCTACACTCTATACCCTACACTCTATACCCTACTCTCTATACCCTACACTCTACACCCTACACTCTATACCCTACACTCTATACCCTACACTCTATACTCTACACTCTACACTCTATACCCTACACTCTACACCCTACACTCTATACCCTACACTCTAATCCCTACACTCTACACTCTATACCCTACACTCTATACCCTACACTCTATACCCTACACTCTACACTCTCTACCCTACACTCTATACCCTACACTCTATACCCTACACTCTACACTCTATACCCTACACTCTACACTCTATACCCTACACTCTATACCCTACACTCTATACCCTACACTCTATACCCTACACTCTACACTCTATGCCCTACACTCTACACTCTATACCCTACACTCTACACTCTATACCCTACACTCTATACCCTACACTCTATACCCTACACTCTACACTCTATACCTTACACTCTACACTCTATACCCTACACTCTACACTCTATACCCTACACTCTATACCCTACACTCTATACCCTACACTCTACACCCTACACTCTATACCCTACACTCTATACCATACACTCTATACCCTACACTCTATACCCTACACTCTACACCCTACACTCTATACCCTACACTCTATACCCTACACTCTATACCCTACACTCTACACCCTACACTCTATACCATACACTCTATACCCTACACTCTATACCCTACACTCTACACCCTACACTCTATACCCTACACTCTATACCATACACTCTATACCCTACACTCTACACTCTATACCCTACACTCTATACCCTACACTCTACACTCTCTACCCTACACTCTATACCCTACAATCTATACCCTACACTCTATACCCTACACTATACACTCTATACCCTACACTCTACACTCTATACCCTACACTCTATACCCTACACTCTATACCCTACACTCTGTACCCTACACTCTATACCCTACACTCTACACTCTATACCCTACACTCTATACCCTACACTCTATACCCTACACTCTACACCCTACACTCTATACCCTACACTCTATACCATACACTCTAAACCCTACACTCTATACCCTACACTCTACACCCTACACTCTATACCCTACACTCTATACCATACACTCTATACCCTACACTCTACACTCTATACCCTACACTCTATACCCTACACTCTACACTCTCTATCCTACACTCTATACCCTACACTCTACACCCTACACTCTATACCATACACTCTATACCCTACACTCTACACTCTATACCCTACACTCTATACCCTACACTCTATGCCCTTCACTCTATACCCTACACTCTACACCCTACACTCTATACCCTACACTCTATACCATACACTCTATACCCTACACCCTACACTCTATACCCTACACTCTAATCCCTACACTCTACACTCTATACCCTACACTCTACACTCTATATCCAACACTCTATACCCTACACTCTATACCCTACACTCTTTGCCCTACACTCTATACCCTACACTCTATACCCTACACTCTACACCCTGCACTCTATACCCTACACACTATACTCTACACTTTACACTCTATACCCTACACTCTATACCCTACACTCTATACCCTACACTCTATACCCTACACTCTATACCCTACACTCTACACTCTATACCCTACACTCTATAGCCTACACTCTACAATCTATACCCTACACTCTATACCCTACAATCTATACCCTACAGTCTATACCCTACACTCTATACCCTACACTCTACACTCTATACCTTACACTCTACACTCTATTCCCTACACTCTATACCCTACACTCTATACCCTACACTCTATACCCTACACTCTATACCCTACACTCTACACCCTACACTCTATACCCTACACTCTATACCATACACTCTATACCCTACACTCTACACTTTATACCCTACACTCTATACCCTACACTCTATACCCTACAGTCTATAACCTACACTCTATACCCTACACTCTACACTCTATACCTTACACTCTAGACTCTATTCCCTACACTCTATACCCTACACTCTATACCCTACACTCTATACCCTACACTTTATACCCTACACTCTACACCCTACACTCTATACCCTACACTCTATACTCTACACTCTATACCCTACACTCTACACTCTATACCTTACACTCTACACTCTATTCCCTACACTCTATACCCTACACTCTATACCCTACACTCTATACCCTACACTCTACACACTACACTCTATACCCTACACTCTATACCATACACTCTATACCCTACACTCTACACTCTATACCTTACACTCTACACTCTATTCCCTACATTCTATACCCTACACTCTATACCCTACACTCTATACCCTACACTCTATACCCTACACTCTACACCCTACACTCTATACCATACACTCTATACCCTACACTCTATACCCTACACTCTACACCCTACACTCTATACCCTACACTCTATACCATACACTCTATACCCTACACTCTACACTCTATACCCTACACTCTACACTCTCTACCCTACACTCTATACCCTACAATCTATACCCTACACTCTATACCCTACACTATACACTCTATACCCTACACTCTACACTCTATACCCTACACTCTATACCCTACACTCTATACCCTACACTCTGTACCCTACACTCTATACCCTACACTCTACACTCTATACCCTACACTCTATACCCTACACTCTATACCCTACACTCTACACCCTACACTCTACATCCTACACTCTATACCATACACTCTAAACCCTACACTCTATACCCTACACTCTACACCCTACACTCTATACCCTACACTCTATACCATACACTCTATACCCTACACTCTACACTCTATACCCTACACTCTATACCCTACACTCTACACTCTCTATCCTACACTCTATACCCTACACTCTATACCCTACACTCTACACTCTATACCCTACACTCTACACTCTATACCTTACACTCTACACTCTATTCCCTACACTCTATACCCTACACTCTATACCCTACACTCTACACCCTACACTCTATACCGTACACTTTATACCATACACTCTATACCCTACACTCTACACTCTATACCCTACACTCTATACCCTACACTCTACACTCTATACCTTACACTCTACACTCTATTCCCTACAGTCTATACCCTACACTCTATACCCTACACTCTATACCCTACACTCTACACCCTACACTCTATACCCTACACTCTATACCCTACACTCTATACCCTACACTCTACACTCTATACCCTACACTCTACACCCTACACTCTATACCCTACACTCTAATCCCTACACTCTACACTCTATACCCTACACTCTATACCCTACACTCTATACCCTACACTCTACACTCTCTACCCTACACTCTATACCCTACACTCTATACCCTACACTCTATACCCTACACTCTACACTCTATACCCTACACTCTACACTCTATACCCTACACTCTATACCCTACACTCTATACCCTACACTCTATACCCTACACTCTACACTCTATGCCCTACACTCTACACTCTATACCCTACACTCTACACTCTATACCCTACACTCTACACTCTATACCCTACACTCTATACCCTACACTCTATACCCTACACTCTACACTCTATGCCCTACACTCTACACTCTATACCTTACACTCTACACTCTATTCCCTACACTCTATGCCCTACACTCTATACCCTACACTCTATACCCTAGACTCTACACTCTCTACCCTACACTCTCTACCCTACACTCTATACCATACACTCTATACCCTACACTCTACACCCTACACTCTATACCGTACACTCTATACCATACACTCTATACCCTACACTCTACACTCTATACCCTACACTCTACACCCTACACTCTATGCCATACACTCTAATCCCTACACTCTACACTCTATACCCTACACTCTATACCCTACACTCTATACCCTAGACTCTACACTCTCTACCCTACACTCTCTACCCTACACTCTATACCCTACACTCTATACCCTACACTCTACACTCTATACCCTACACTCTACACTCTATACCCTACACTCTATACCCTACACTCTATACCCTACACTCTACACTCTATACCCTACACTCTATACCCTACATTCTATACCCTACACTCTACACTCTATACCCTACACTCTATACCCTACACTCTATGCCCTATACTCTATACCCTACACTCTATGCCCTATACTCTATACCCTACACTCTATACCCTACACTCTACACTCTATACCCTACACTCTATACCCTACACTCTATACCCTACACTACACTCTATACCCTACACTCTATACCCTACACTCTACACTCTATGCCCTACACTCTACACTCTATACCCTACACTCTACACTATATACCCTACACTCTACACTCTATACCCTACACTCTATACCCTACACTCTACACTCTATATCCTACACTCTATACCCTACACTCTACACCCTGCACTCTATACCCTACACACTATACCCTACACTTTACACTCTATACCCTACACTCTATACCCTACACTCTATACCCTACACTCTATACCCTACACTCTACACTCTATACCCTACACTCTATACCCTACATTCTATACCCTACACTCTACACTCTATACCCTACACTCTATACCCTACACTCTATGCCCTATACTCTATACCCTACACTCTATGCCCTATACTCTATACCCTACACTCTATACCCTACACTCTACACTCTATACCCTACACTCTATACCCTACACTCTATACCCTACACTCTACACTCTATACCCTACACTCTACACTCTCTATCCTACACTCTATACCCTACACTCTATACCCTACACTCTACACTCTATACCCTACACTCTACACTCTATACCTTACACTCTACACTCTATTCCCTACACTCTATACCCTACACTCTATACCCTACACTCTACACCCTACACTCTATACCGTACACTTTATACCATACACTCTATACCCTACACTCTACACTCTATTCCCTACACTCTACACCCTACACTCTATACCCTACACTCTAATCCCTACACTCTACACTCTATTCCCTACAGTCTATACCCTACACTCTATACCCTACACTCTATACCCTACACTCTACACCCTACACTCTATACCCTACACTCTATACCCTACACTCTATACCCTACACTCTACACTCTATACCCTACACTCTACACCCTACACTCTATACCCTACACTCTAATCCCTACACTCTACACTCTATACCCTACACTCTATACCCTACACTCTATACCCTACACTCTACACTCTCTACCCTACACTCTATACCCTACACTCTATACCCTACACTCTATACCCTACACTCTACACTCTATACCCTACACTCTACACTCTATACCCTACACTCTATACCCTACACTCTATACCCTACACTCTATACCCTACACTCTACACTCTATGCCCTACACTCTACACTCTATACCCTACACTCTACACTCTATACCCTACACTCTACACTCTATACCCTACACTCTATACCCTACACTCTATACCCTACACTCTACACTCTATGCCCTACACTCTACACTCTATACCTTACACTCTACACTCTATTCCCTACACTCTATGCCCTACACTCTATACCCTACACTCTATACCATACACTCTATACCCTACACTCTACACCCTACACTCTATACCCTACACTCTATACCATACACTCTATACCCTACACTCTACACTCTATACCCTACACTCTACACCCTACACTCTATGCCCTACACTCTAATCCCTACACTCTACACTCTATACCCTACACTCTATACCCTACACTCTATACCCTAGACTCTACACTCTCTACCCTACACTCTCTACCCTACACTCTCTACCCTACACTCTATACCCTACACTCTATACCCTACACTCTACACTCTATACCCTACACTCTACACTCTATACCCTACACTCTATACCCTACACTCTATACCCTACACTCTACACTCTATATCCTACACTCTATACCCTACACTCTACACCCTGCACTCTATACCCTACACACTATACCCTACACTTTACACTCTATACCCTACACTCTATACCCTACACTCTATACCCTACACTCTACACTCTATACCCTACACTCTATACCCTACATTCTATACCCTACACTCTACACTCTATACCCTACACTCTATACCCTACACTCTATGCCCTATACTCTATACCCTACACTCTATGCCCTATACTCTATACCCTACACTCTATACCCTACACTCTACACTCTATACCCTACACTCTATACCCTACACTCTATACCCTACACTCTACACTCTATACCCTACACTCTATACCCTACACTCTATACCCTACACTCTATACCCTACACTCTATACCCTACACTCTATACCCTACACTCTACACTCTATACCCTACACTCTATAGCCTACACTTTACAATCTATACCCTACACTCTATACCCTACACTCTATACCCTACAGTCTATACCCTACACTCTATACCCTACACTCTACACTCTATACCTTACACTCTATTCCCTACACTCTATACCCTACACTCTATACCCTACACTCTATACCCTACACTCTATACCCTACACTCTACACCCTACACTCTATACCCTACACTCTATACCATACACTCTATACCCTACACTCTACACTTTATACCCTACACTCTATACCCTACACTCTATACCCTACAGTCTATACCCTACACTCTATACCCTACACTCTACACTCTATACCTTACACTCTACACTCTATTCCCTACACTCTATACCCTACACTCTATACCCTACACTCTATACCCTACACTCTATACCCTACACTCTACACCCTACACTCTATACCCTACACTCTATACCCTACACTCTATACCCTACACTCTACACTCTATACCTTACACTCTACACTCTATTCCCTACACTCTATACCCTACAATCTATACCTTACACTCTATACCCTACACTCTACACCCTACACTCTATACCCTACACTCTATACCATACACTCTATACCCTACACTCTACACTCTATACCTTACACTCTACACTCTATTCCCTACATTCTATACCCTACACTCTATACCCTACACTCTATACCCTACACTCTATACCCTACACTATACACCCTACACTCTATACCATACACTCTATACCCTACACTCTATACCCTACACTCTACACCCTACACTCTATACCCTACACTCTATACCATACACTCTATACCCTACACTCTACACTCTATACCCTACACTCTATACCCTACACTCTACACTCTCTACCCTACACTCTATACCCTACAATCTATACCCTACACTCTATACCCTACACTATACACTCTATACCCTACACTCTACACTCTATACCCTACACTCTATACCCTACACTCTATACCCTACACTCTGTACCCTACACTCTATACCCTACACTCTACACTCTATACCGTACACTCTATACCCTACACTCTATACCCTACACTCTACACCCTACACTCTATACCCTACACTCTATACCCTACACTCTACACTCTATACCCTACACTCTACACTCTATACCCTACACTCTATACCCTACACTCTATACCCTACACTCTATACCCTACACTCTACACTCTATGCCCTACACTCTACACTCTATACCCTACACTCTACACTCTATACCCTACACTCTACACTCTATACCCTACACTCTATACCCTACACTCTATACCCTACACTCTACACTCTATACCTTACACTCTACACTCTATTCCCTACACTCTATGCCCTACACTCTATACCCTACACTCTATACCATACACTCTATACCCTACACTCTACACCCTACACTCTATACCCTACACTCTATACCCTACACTCTATACCCTACACTCTACACTCTATACCTTACACTCTACACTCTATTCCCTACACTCTATGCCCTACACTCTATACCCTACACTCTATACCCTACACTCTATACCCTAGACTCTACACTCTCTACCCTACACTCTCTACCCTACACTCTATACCCTACACTCTATACCCTACACTCTACACTCTATACCTTACACTCTACACTCTATTCCCTACACTCTATGCCCTACACTCTATACCCTACACTCTATACCCTACACTCTATACCCTAGACTCTACACTCTCTACCCTACACTCTCTACCCTACACTCTATACCCTACACTCTATACCCTACACTCTACACTCTATACCCTACACTCTACACTCTATACCCTACACTCTATACCCTACACTCTATACCCTACACTCTACACTCTATACCCTACACTCTATACCCTACACTCTATACCCTACACTCTACACTCTATACCCTACACTCTATACCCTACACTCTATGCCCTATACTCTATACCCTACACTCTATACCCTACACTCTACACTCTATACCCTACACTCTATACCCTACACTCTATACCCTACACTCTACACTCTATACCCTACACTCTATACCCTACACTCTACACTCTATGCCCTACACTCTACACTCTATACCCTACACTCTACACTCTATACCCTACACTCTACACTCTATACCCTGAACTCTATACCCTACACTCTACACTCTATACCCTACACTCTATACCCTACACTCTACACCCTGCACTCTATACCCTACACACTATACCCTACACTTTACACTCTATACCCTACACTCTATACCCTACACTCTATACCCTACACTCTATACCCTACACTCTATACCCTACACTCTATACCCTACACTCTACACTCTATACCCTACACTCTATAGCCTACACTCTACAATCTATACCCTACACTCTATACCCTACACTCTATACCCTACAGTCTATACCCTACACTCGATACCCTACACTCTACACTCTATACCTTACACTCTACACTCTATTCCCTACACTCTATACCCTACACTCTATACCCTACACTCTATACCCTACACTCTATACCCTACACTCTACACCCTACACTCTATACCCTACACTCTATACCATACACTCTATACCCTACACTCTACACTTTATACCCTACACTCTATACCCTACACTCTATACCCTACAGTCTATACCCTACACTCTATACCCTACACTCTACACTCTATACCTTCCACTCTACACTCTATTCCCTACACTCTATACCCTACACTCTATACCCTACACTCTATACCCTACACTCTATACCCTACACTCTACACCCTACACTCTATACCCTACACTCTATACCCTACACTCTATACCCTACACTCTACACCCTACACTCTATACCCTACACTCTATACCATACACTCTATACCCTACACTCTACACTCTATACCTTACACTCTACACTCTATTCCCTACATTCTATACCCTACACTCTATACCCTACACTCTATACCCTACACTCTATACCCTACACTCTACACCCTACACTCTATACCATACACTCTATACCCTACACTCTATACCCTACACTCTACACCCTACACTCTATACCCTACACTCTATACCATACACTCTATACCCTACACTCTACACTCTATACCCTACACTCTATACCCTACACTCCACACTCTCTACCCTACACTCTATACCCTACAATCTAAACCCTACACTCTATACCCTACACTATACACTCTATACCCTACACTCTACACTCTATACCCTACACTCTATACCCTACACTCTATACCCTACACTCTGTACCCTACACTCTATACCCTACACTCTACACTCTATACCCTACACTCTATACCCTACACTCTATACCCTACACTCTACACCCTACACTCTATACCCTACACTCTATACCATACACTCTATACCCTACACTCTATACCCTACACTCTACACCCTACACTCTATACCCTACACTCTATACCATACACTCTATACCCTACACTCTACACTCTATACCCTACACTCTATACCCTACACTCTACACTCTCTACCCTACACTCTATACCCTACACTCTATACCCTACACTCTATACCCTACACTCTACACTCTATACCCTACACTCTACACTCTATACCTTACACTCTACACTCTATTCCCTACACTCTATACCCTACACTCTACACCCTACACTCTATACCGTACACTTTATACCATACACTCTATACCCTACACTCTACACTCTATACCCTACACTCTACACCCTACACTCTATACCCTACACTCTAATCCCTACACTCTACACTCTATACCCTACACTCTATACCCTACACTCTACACTCTATACCTTACACTCTACACTCTATTCCCTACACTCTATACCCTACACTCTATACCCTACTCTCTATACCCTACACTCTACACCCTACACTCTATACCCTACACTCTATACCCTACACTCTATACCCTACACTCTACACTCTATACCCTACACTCTACACCCTACACTCTATACCCTACACTCTAATCCCTACACTCTACACTCTATACCCTACACTCTATACCCTACACTCTATACCCTACACTCTACACTCTCTACCCTACACTCTATACCCTACACTCTATACCCTACACTCTACACTCTATACCCTACACTCTATACCCTACACTCTATACCCTACACTCTATACCCTACACTCTACACTCTATGCCCTACACTCTACACTCTATACCCTACACTCTACACTCTATACCCTACACTCTACACTCTATACCCTACACTCTATACCCTACACTCTATACCCTACACTCTACACTCTATGCCCTACACTCTACACTCTATACCTTACACTCTACACTCTATTCCCTACACTCCATGCCCTACACTCTATACCCTACACTCTATACCATACACTCTATACCCTATACTCTACACCCTACACTCTATACCCTACACTCTATACCATACACTCTATACCCTACACTCTACACTCTATACCCTACACTCTTCACCCTACACTCTATGCCCTACACTCTAATCCCTACACTCTATACCCTACACTCTATACCCTACACTCTACACTCTATACCCTACACTCTACACCCTACACTCTATACCCTACACTCTAATCCCTACACTCTACACTCTATACCCTACACTCTATACCCTACACTCTACACCCTACACTCTATACCCTACACTCTATACCCTACACTCTATACCCTACACTCTACACTCTATACCCTACACTCTACACCCTACACTCTATACCCTACACTCTAATCCCTACACTCTACACTCTATACCCTACACTCTATACCCTACACTCTATACCCTACACTCTACACTCTCTACCCTACACTCTATACCCTACACTCTATACCCTACACTCTATACCCTACACTCTACACTCTATACCCTACACTCTACACTCTAAACCCTACACTCTATACCCTACACTCTATACCCTACACTCTATACCCTACACTCTACACTCTATGCCCTACACTCTACACTCTATACCCTACACTCTACACTCTATACCCTACACTCTACACTCTATACCCTACACTCTATACCCTACACTCTATACCCTACACTCTACACTCTATGCCCTACACTCTACACTCTATACCTTACACTCTACACTCTATTCCCTACACTCCATGCCCTACACTCTATACCCTACACTCTATACCATACACTCTATACCCTACACTCTACACCCTACACTCTATACCCTACACTCTATACCATACACTCTATACCCTACACTCTACACTCTATACCCTACACTCTAATCCCTACACTCTACACTCTATACCCTACACTCTATACCCTACACTCTACACCCTACACTCTATACCCTACACTCTATACCCTACACTCTATACCCTACACTCTTCACCCTACACTCTATGCCCTACACTCTAATCCCTACACTCTATACCCTACACTCTATACCCTACACTCTACACTCTATACCCTACACTCTACACCCTACACTCTATACCCTACACTCTAATCCCTACACTCTACACTCTATACCCTACACTCTATACCCTACACTCTACACCCTACACTCTATACCCTACACTCTATACCCTACACTCTATACCCTACACTCTACACTCTATACCCTACACTCTACACCCTACACTCTATACCCTACACTCTAATCCCTACACTCTACACTCTATACCCTACACTCTATACCCTACACTCTATACCCTACACTCTACACTCTCTACCCTACACTCTATACCCTACACTCTATACCCTACACTCTATACCCTACACTCTACACTCTATACCCTACACTCTACACTCTAAACCCTACACTCTATACCCTACACTCTATACCCTACACTCTATACCCTACACTCTACACTCTATGCCCTACACTCTACACTCTATACCCTACACTCTACACTCTATACCCTACACTCTACACTCTATACCCTACACTCTATACCCTACACTCTATACCCTACACTCTACACTCTATGCCCTACACTCTACACTCTATACCTTACACTCTACACTCTATTCCCTACACTCCATGCCCTACACTCTATACCCTACACTCTATACCATACACTCTATACCCTACACTCTACACCCTACACTCTATACCCTACACTCTATACCATACACTCTATACCCTACACTCTACACTCTATACCCTACACTCTAATCCCTACACTCTACACTCTATACCCTACACTCTATACCCTACACTCTACACCCTACACTCTATACCCTACACTCTATACCCTACACTCTATACCCTACACTCTACACTCTATACCCTACACTCTACACCCTACACTCTATACCCTACACTCTAATCCCTACACTCTACACTCTATACCCTACACTCTATACCCTACACTCTATACCCTACACTCTACACTCTCTACCCTACACTCTATACCCTACACTCTATACCCTACACTCTATACCCTACACTCTACACTCTATACCCTACACTCTACACTCTATACCCTACACTCTATACCCTACACTCTATACCCTACACTCTATACCCTACACTCTACAATCTATGCCCTACACTCTACACTCTATACCCTACACTCTACACTCTATACCCTACACTCTACACTCTATACCCTACACTCTATACCCTACACTCTATACCCTACACTCTACACTCTATGCCCTACACTCTACAGTCTATACCTTACACTCTACACTCTATTCCCTACACTCCATGCCCTACACTCTATACCCTACACTCTATACCATACACTCTATACCCTACACTCTACACCCTACACTCTATACCCTACACTCTATACCATACACTCTATACCCTACACTCTACACTCTATACCCTACACTCTACACCCTACACTCTATGCCCTACACTCTAATCCCTACACTCTACACTCTATACCCTACACTCTATACCCTACACTCTATACCCTACACTCTACACTCTCTACCCTACACTCTCTACCCTACACTCTATACCCTACACTCTATACCCTACACTCTACACTCTGTACCCTACACTCTACACTCTATACCCTACACTCTATACCCTACACTCTATACCCTACACTCTGCACTCTATACCCTACACTCTATACCCTACACTCTATACCCTACACTCTACACCCTGCACTCTATACCCTACACACTATACCCTACACTTTACACTCTATACCCTACACTCTATACCCTACACTCTATACCCTACACTCTATACCCTACACTCTATACCCTACACTCTACACTCTATACCCTACACTCTATAGCCTACACTCTACAATCTATACCCTACACTCTATACCCTACACTCTATACCCTACAGTCTATACCCTACACTCTATACCCTACACTCTACACTCTATACCTTACACTCTACACTCTATTCCCTACACTCTATACCCTACACTCTATACCCTACAGTCTATACCCTACACTCTATACCCTACACTCTACACTCTATACCTTACACTCTAGACTCTATTCCCTACACTCTATACCCTACACTCTATACCCTACACTCTATACCCTACACTCTATACCCTACACTCTACACCCTACACTCTATACCCTACACTCTATACCCTACACTGTATACCCTACACTCTACACTCTATACCTTACACTCTACACTCTATTCCCTACACTCTATACCCTACACTCTATACCCTACACTCTATACCCTACACTCTATACCCTACACTCTACACACTACACTCTATACCCTACACTCTATACCATACACTCTATACCCTACACTCTACACTCTATACCTTACACTCTACACTCTATTCCCTACATTCTATACCCTACACTCTATACCCTACACTCTATACCCTACACTCTATACCCTACACTCTACACCCTACACTCTATACCATACACTCTATACCCTACACTCTATACCCTACACTCTACACCCTACACTCTATACCCTACACTCTATACCATACACTCTATACCCTACACTCTACACTCTATACCCTACACTCTATACCCTACACTCTACACTCTCTACCCTACACTCTATACCCTACAATCTATACCCTACACTCTATACCCTACACTCTATACCCTACACTCTATACCCTACACTCTGTACCCTACACTCTATACCCTACACTCTACACTCTATACCCTACACTCTATACCCTACACTCTATACCCTACACTCTACACCCTACACTCTATACCCTACACTCTATACCATACACTCTAAACCCTACACTCTATACCCTACACTCTACACCCTACACTCTATACCCTACACTCTATACCATACACTCTATACCCTACACTCTACACTCTATACCCTACACTCTATACCCTACACTCTACACTCTCTATCCTACACTCTATACCCTACACTCTACACCCTACACTCTATACCATACACTCTATACCCTACACTCTACACTCTATACCCTACACTCTATACCCTACACTCTATGCCCTTCACTCTATACCCTACACTCTACACCCTACACTCTATACCCTACACTCTATACCATACACTCTATACCCTACACTCTACACTCTATACCCTACACTCTACACCCTACACTCTATACCCTACACTCTAATCCCTACACTCTACACTCTATACCCTACACTCTACACTCTATATCCAACACTCTATACCCTACACTCTATACCCTACACTCCTTGCCCTACACTCTATACCCTACACTCTATACCCTACACTCTACACCCTGCACTCTATACCCTACACACTATACCCTACACTTTACACTCTATACCCTACACTCTATACCCTACACTCTATACCCTACACTCTATACCCTACACTCTATACCCTACACTCTACACTCTATACCCTACACTCTATAGCCTACACTCTACAATCTATACCCTACACTCTATACCCTACACTCTATACCCTACAGTCTATACCCTACACTCTATACCCTACACTCTACACTCTATACCTTACACTCTACACTCTATTCCCTACACTCTATACCCTACACTCTATACCCTACACTCTATACCCTACACTCTATACCCTACACTCTACACCCTACACTCTATACCCTACACTCTATACCATACACTCTATACCCTACACTCTACACTTTATACCCTACACTCTATACCCTACACTCTATACCCTACAGTCTATAACCTACACTCTATACCCTACACTCTACACTCTATACCTTACACTCTAGACTCTATTCCCTACACTCTATACCCTACACTCTATACCCTACACTCTATACCCTACACTTTATACCCTACACTCTACACCCTACACTCTATACCCTACACTCTATACCCTACACTCTATACCCTACACTCTACACTCTATACCTTACACTCTACACTCTATTCCCTACACTCTATACCCTACACTCTATACCCTACACTCTATACCCTACACTCTATACCCTACACTCTACACACTACACTCTATACCCTACACTCTATACCATACACTCTATACCCTACACTCTACACTCTATACCTTACACTCTACACTCTATTCCCTACATTCTATACCCTACACTCTATACCCTACACTCTATACCCTACACTCTATACCCTACACTCTACACCCTACACTCTATACCATACACTCTATACCCTACACTCTATACCCTACACTCTACACCCTACACTCTATACCCTACACTCTATACCATACACTCTATACCCTACACTCTACACTCTATACCCTACACTCTATAGCCTACACTCTACAATCTATACCCTACACTCTATACCCTACACTCTATACCCTACAGTCTATACCCTACACTCTATACTCTACACTCTACACTCTATACCTTACACTCTACACTCTATTCCCTACACTCTATACCCTACACTCTATACCCTACACTCTATACCCTACACTCTATACCCTACACTCTACACCCTACACTCTATACCCTACACTCTATACCATACACTCTATACCCTACACTCTACACTTTATACCCTACACTCTATACCCTACACTCTATACCCTACAGTCTATAACCTACACTCTATACCCTACACTCTACACTCTATACCTTACACTCTAGACTCTATTCCCTACACTCTATACCCTACACTCTATACCCTACACTCTATACCCTACACTTTATACCCTACACTCTACACCCTACACTCTATACCCTACACTCTATACCCTACACTCTATACCCTACACTCTACACTCTATACCTTACACTCTACACTCTATTCCCTACACTCTATACCCTACACTCTATACCCTACACTCTATACCCTACACTCTATACCCTACTCTCTACACACTACACTCTATACCCTACACTCTATACCATACACTCTATACCCTACACTCTACACTCTATACCTTACACTCTACACTCTATTCCCTACATTCTATACCCTACACTCTATACCCTACACTCTATACCCTACACTCTACACTCTCTACCCTACACTCTATACCCTACAATCTATACCCTACACTCTATACCCTACACTATACACTATATACCCTACACTCTACACTCTATACCCTACACTCTATACCCTACACTCTATACCCTACACTCTGTACCCTACACTCTATACCCTACACTCTATACCATACACTCTATACCCTACACTCTACACTCTATACCCTACACTCTATACCCTACACTCTACACTCTCTATCCTACACTCTATACCCTACACTCTATACCCTACACTCTACACTCTATACCCTACACTCTACACTCTATACCTTACACTCTACACTCTATTCCCTACACTCTATACCCTACACTCTATACCCTACACTCTACACCCTACACTCTATACCGTACACTTTATACCATACACTCTATACCTACACTCTACACTCTATACCCTACACTCTACACCCTACACTCTATACCCTACACTCTAATCCCTACACTCTACACTCTATACCCTACACTCTACACTCTATACCTTACACTCTACACTCTATTCCCTACAGTCTATACCCTACACTCTATACCCTACACTCTATACCCTACACTCTACACCCTACACTCTATACCCTACACTCTATACCCTACACTCTATACCCTACACTCTACACTCTATACCCTACACTCTACACCCTACACTCTATACCCTACACTCTAATCCCTACACTCTACACTCTATACCCTACACTCTATACCCTACACTCTATACCCTACACTCTACACCCTACACTCTATACCCTACACTCTATACCCTACACTCTATACCCTACACTCTACACTCTATACCCTACACTCTACACCCTACACTCTATACCCTACACTCTATACCATACACTCTATACCCTACACTCTACACTCTATACCCTACACTCTATACCCTACACTCTACACTCTCTACCCTACACTCTATACCCTACAATCTATACCCTACACTCTATACCCTACACTCTATACCCTACACTCTATACCCTACACTCTGTACCCTACACTCTATACCCTACACTCTACACTCTATACCCTACACTCTATACCCTACACTCTATACCCTACACTCTACACCCTACACTCTATACCCTACACTCTATACCATACACTCTAAACCCTACACTCTATACCCTACACTCTACACCCTACACTCTATACCCTACACTCTATACCATACACTCTATACCCTACACTCTACACTCTATACCCTACACTCTATACCCTACACTCTACACTCTCTATCCTACACTCTATACCCTACACTCTACACCCTACACTCTATACCATACACTCTATACCCTACACTCTACACTCTATACCCTACACTCTATACCCTACACTCTATGCCCTTCACTCTATACCCTACACTCTACACCCTACACTCTATACCCTACACTCTATACCATACACTCTATACCCTACACTCTACACTCTATACCCTACACTCTACACCCTACACTCTATACCCTACACTCTAATCCCTACACTCTACACTCTATACCCTACACTCTACACTCTATATCCAACACTCTATACCCTACACTCTATACCCTACACTCCTTGCCCTACACTCTATACCCTACACTCTATACCCTACACTCTACACCCTGCACTCTATACCCTACACACTATACCCTACACTTTACACTCTATACCCTACACTCTATACCCTACACTCTATACCCTACACTCTATACCCTACACTCTATACCCTACACTCTACACTCTATACCCTACACTCTATAGCCTACACTCTACAATCTATACCCTACACTCTATACCCTACACTCTATACCCTACAGTCTATACCCTACACTCTATACCCTACACTCTATACCCTACACTCTACACCCTACACTCTATACCCTACACTCTATACCATACACTCTATACCCTACACTCTATACCCTACACTCTATACCATACACTCTATACCCTACACTCTACACTTTATACCCTACACTCTATACCCTACACTCTATACCCTACAGTCTATAACCTACACTCTATACCCTACACTCTACACTCTATACCTTACACTCTACACTCTATTCCCTACACTCTATACCCTACACTCTATACCCTACACTCTACACCCTACACTCTATACCCTACACTCTATACCATACACTCTATACCCTACACTCTACACTTTATACCCTACACTCTATACCCTACACTCTATACCCTACAGTCTATAACCTACACTCTATACCCTACACTCTACACTCTATACCTTACACTCTAGACTCTATTCCCTACACTCTATACCCTACACTCTATACCCTACACTCTATACCCTACACTTTATACCCTACACTCTACACCCTACACTCTATACCCTACACTCTATACCCTACACTCTATACCCTACACTCTACACTCTATACCTTACACTCTACACTCTATTCCCTACACTCTATACCCTACACTCTATACCCTACACTCTATACCCTACACTCTATACCCTACACTCTACACACTACACTCGATACCCTACACTCTATACCATACACTCTATACCTCACACTCTACACTCTATACCTTACACTCTACACTCTATTCCCTACATTCTATACCCTACACTCTATACCCTACACTCTATACCCTACACTCTATACCCTACACTCTACACCCTACACTCTATACCATACACTCTATACCCTACACTCTATACCCTACACTCTACACCCTACACTCTATACCCTACACTCTATACCATACACTCTATACCCTACACTCTACACTCTATACCCTACACTCTATAGCCTACACTCTACAATCTATACCCTACACTCTATACCCTACACTCTATACCCTACAGTCTATACCCTACACTCTATACCCTACACTCTACACTCTATACCTTACACTCTACACTCTATTCCCTACACTCTATACCCTACACTCTATACCCTACACTCTATACCCTACACTCTATACCCTACACTCTACACCCTACACTCTATACCCTACACTCTATACCATACACTCTATACCCTACACTCTACACTTTATACCCTACACTCTATACCCTACACTCTATACCCTACAGTCTATAACCTACACTCTATACCCTACACTCTACACTCTATACCTTACACTCTAGACTCTATTCCCTACACTCTATACCCTACACTCTATACCCTACACTCTATACCCTACACTTTATACCCTACACTCTACACCCTACACTCTATACCCTACACTCTGTACCCTACACTCTATACCCTACACTCTACACTCTATACCTTACACTCTACACTCTATTCCCTACACTCTATACCCTACACTCTATACCCTACACTCTATACCCTACACTCTATACCCTACACTCTACACACTACACTCTATACCCTACACTCTATACCATACACTCTATACCCTACACTCTACACTCTATACCTTACACTCTACACTCTATTCCCTACATTCTATACCCTACACTCTATACCCTACACTCTATACCCTACACTCTATACCCTACACTCTACACCCTACACTCTATACCATACACTCTATACCCTACACTCTATACCCTACACTCTACACCCTACACTCTATACCCTACACTCTATACCATACACTCTATACCCTACACTCTACACTCTATACCCTACACTCTACACTCTCTACCCTACACTCTATACCCTACAATCTATACCCTACACTCTATACCCTACACTATACACTATATACCCTACACTCTACACTCTATACCCTACACTCTATACCCTACACTCTATACCCTACACTCTGTACCCTACACTCTATACCCTACACTCTACACTCTATACCCTACACTCTATACCCTACACTCTATACCCTACACTCTACACCCTACACTCTATACCCTACACTCTATACCATACACTCTAAACCCTACACTCTATACCCTACACTCTACACCTTACACTCTATACCCTACACTCTATACCATACACTCTATACCCTACACTCTACACTCTATACCCTACACTCTATACCCTACACTCTACACTCTCTATCCTACACTCTATACCCTACACTCTATACCCTACACTCTACACACTACACTCTATACCCTACACTCTATACCATACACTCTATACCCTACACTCTACACTCTATACCTTACACTCTACACTCTATTCCCTACATTCTATACCCTACACTCTATACCCTACACTCTATACCCTACACTCTATACCCTACACTCTACACCCTACACTCTATACCATACACTCTATACCCTACACTCTATACCCTACACTCTACACCCTACACTCTATACCCTACACTCTATACCATACACTCTATACCCTACACTCTACACTCTATACCCTACACTCTATAGCCTACACTCTACAATCTATACCCTACACTCTATACCCTACACTCTATACCCTACAGTCTATACCCTACACTCTATACCCTACACTCTACACTCTATACCTTACACTCTACACTCTATTCCCTACACTCTATACCCTACACTCTATACCCTACACTCTATACCCTACACTCTATACCCTACACTCTACACCCTACACTCTATACCCTACACTCTATACCATACACTCTATACCCTACACTCTACACTTTATACCCTACACTCTATACCCTACACTCTATACCCTACAGTCTATAACCTACACTCTATACCCTACACTCTACACTCTATACCTTACACTCTAGACTCTATTCCCTACACTCTATACCCTACACTCTATACCCTACACTCTATACCCTACACTTTATACCCTACACTCTACACCCTACACTCTATACCCTACACTCTATACCCTACACTCTATACCCTACACTCTATACCCTACACTCTATACCCTACACTCTACACTCTATACCTTACACTCTACACTCTATTCCCTACACTCTATACCCTACACTCTATACCCTACACTCTATACCCTACACTCTATACCCTACACTCTACACACTACACTCTATACCCTACACTCTATACCATACACTCTATACCCTACACTCTACACTCTATACCTTACACTCTACACTCTATTCCCTACATTCTATACCCTACACTCTATACCCTACACTCTATACCCTACACTCTACACCCTACACTCTATACCATACACTCTATACCCTACACTCTATACCCTACACTCTACACCCTACACTCTATACCCTACACTCTATACCATACACTCTATACCCTACACTCTACACTCTATACCCTACACTCTACACTCTCTACCCTACACTCTATACCCTACAATCTATACCCTACACTCTATACCCTACACTATACACTATATACCCTACACTCTACACTCTATACCCTACACTCTATACCCTACACTCTATACCCTACACTCTGTACCCTACACTCTATACCCTACACTCTACACTCTATACCCTACACTCTATACCCTACACTCTATACCCTACACTCTACACCCTACACTCTTTACCCTACACTCTATACCATACACTCTAAACCCTACACTCTATACCCTACACTCTACACCTTACACTCTATACCCTACACTCTATACCATACACTCTATACCCTACACTCTACACTCTATACCCTACACTCTACACTCTATACCTTACACTCTACACTCTATTCCCTACACTCTATACCCTACACTCTATACCCTACACTCTACACCCTACACTCTATACCGTACACTTTATACCATACACTCTATACCTACACTCTACACTCTATACCCTACACTCTACACCCTACACTCTATACCCTACACTCTAATCCCTACACTCTACACTCTATACCCTACACTCTACACTCTATACCTTACACTCTACACTCTATTCCCTACAGTCTATACCCTACACTCTATACCCTACACTCTATACCCTACACTCTACACCCTACACTCTATACCCTACACTCTATACCCTACACTCTATACCCTACACTCTACACTCTATACCCTACACTCTACACCCTACACTCTATACCCTACACTCTAATCCCTACACTCTACACTCTATACCCTACACTCTATACCCTACACTCTATACCCTACACTCTACACTCTCTACCCTACACTCTATACCCTACACTCTATACCCTACACTCTATACCCTACACTCTACACTCTATACCCTACACTCTACACTCTATACCCTACACTCTATACCCTACACTCTATACCCTACACTCTATACCCTACACTCTACACTCTATGCCCTACACTCTACACTCTATACCCTACACTCTACACTCTATACCCTACACTCTACACTCTATACCCTACACTCTATACCCTACACTCTATACCCTACACTCTACACTCTATGCCCTACACTCTACACTCTATACCTTACACTCTACACTCTATTCCCTACACTCTATGCCCTACACTCTATACCCTACACTCTATACCATACACTCTATACCCTACACTCTACACCCTACACTCTATACCCTACACTCTATACCATACACTCTATACCCTACACTCTACACTCTATACCCTACACTCTACACTCTATTCCCTACATTCTATACCCTACACTCTATACCCTACACTCTATACCCTACACTCTACACCCTACACTCTATGCCCTACACTCTAATCCCTACACTCTACACTCTATACCCTACACTCTATACCCTACACTCTATACCCTAGACTCTACACTCTCTACCCTACACTCTCTACCCTACACTCTATACCCTACACTCTACACTCTATACCCTACACTCTACACTCTATACCCTACACTATATACCCTACACTCTATACCCTACACTCTACACTCTATACCCTACACTCTATACCCTACATTCTATACCCTACACTCTACACTCTATACCCTACACTCTATACCCTACACTCTATGCCCTATACTCTATACCCTACACTCTATGCCCTATACTCTATACCCTACACTCTATACCCTACACTCTACACTCTATACCCTACACTCTATACCCTACACTCTATACCCTACACTCTACACTCTATACCCTACACTCTATACCCTACACTCTACACTCTATGCCCTACACTCTACACTCTATACCCTACACTCTACACTATATACCCTACACTCTACACTCTATGCCCTACACTCTACACTCTATGCCCTACACTCTACACTCTATACCCTACACTCTACACTATATACCCTACACTCTACACTCTATACCCTACACTCTATACCCTACACTCTACACCCTGCACTCTATACCCTACACACTATACCCTACACTTTACACTCTATACCCTACACTATATACCCTACACTCTATACCCTACACTCTATACCCTACACTCTACACTCTATACCCTACACTCTATACCCTACATTCTATACCCTACACTCTACACTCTATACCCTACACTCTATACCCTACACTCTATGCCCTATACTCTATACCCTACACTCTATGCCCTATACTCTATACCCTACACTCTATACCCTACACTCTACACTCTATACCCTACACGCTATACCCTACACTCTATACCCTACACTCTACACTCTATACCCTACACTCTATACCCTACACTCTATACCCTACACTCTATACCCTACACTCTATACCCTACACTCTACACTCTATACCCTACACTCTATAGCCTACACTCTACAATCTATACCCTACACTCTATACCCTACACTCTATACCCTACAGTCTATACCCTACACTCTATACCCTACACTCTACACTCTATACCTTACACTCTACACTCTATTCCCTACACTCTATACCCTACACTCTATACCCTACACTCTATACCCTACACTCTATACCCTACACTCTACACCCTACACTCTATACCCTACACTCTATACCATACACTCTATACCCTACACTCTACACTTTATACCCTACACTCTATACCCTACACTCTATACCCTACAGTCTATACCCTACACTCTATACCCTACACTCTACACTCTATACCTTACACTCTACACTCTATTCCCTACACTCTATACCCTACACTCTATACCCTACACTCTATACCCTACACTCTATACCCTACACTCTACACCCTACACTCTATACCCTACACTCTATACCCTACACTCTATACCCTACACTCTACACTCTATACCTTACACTCTACCCTCTATTCCCTACACTCTATACCCTACACTCTATACCCTACACTCTATACCCTACACTCTACACCCTACACTCTATACCCTACACTCTATACCATACACTCTATACCCTACACTCTACACTCTATACCTTACACTCTACACTCTATTCCCTACATTCTATACCCTACACTCTATACCCTACACTCTATACCCTACACTCTATACCCTACACTCTACACCCTACACTCTATACCATACACTCTATACCCTACACTCTATACCCTACACTCTACACCCTACACTCTATACCCTACACTCTATACCATACACCCTATACCCTACACTCTACACTCTATACCCTACACTCTATACCCTACACTCTACACTCTCTACCCTACACTCTATACCCTACAATCTATACCCTACACTCTATACCCTACACTATACACTCTATACCCTACACTCTACACTCTATACCCTACACTCTATACCCTACACTCTATACCCTACACTCTGTACCCTACACTCTATACCCTACACTCTACACTCTATACCTTACACTCTACACTCTATTCCCTACACTCTATACCCTACACTCTATACCCTACACTCTATACCCTACACTCTATACCCTACACTCTACACCCTACACTCTATACCCTACACTCTATACCATACACTCTATACCCTACACTCTACACTTTATACCCTACACTCTATACCCTACACTCTATACCCTACAGTCTATACCCTACACTCTATACCCTACACTCTACACTCTATACCTTACACTCTACACTCTATTCCCTACACTCTATACCCTACACTCTATACCCTACACTCTATACCCTACACTCTATACCCTACACTCTACACCCTACACTCTATACCCTACACTCTATACCCTACACTCTATACCCTACACTCTACACTCTATACCTTACACTCTACACTCTATTCCCTACACTCTATACCCTACACTCTATACCCTACACTCTATACCCTACACTCTACACCCTACACTCTATACCCTACACTCTATACCATACACTCTATACCCTACACTCTACACTCTATACCTTACACTCTACACTCTATTCCCTACATTCTATACCCTACACTCTATACCCTACACTCTATACCCTACACTCTATACCCTACACTCTACACCCTACACTCTATACCATACACTCTATACCCTACACTCTATACCCTACACTCTACACCCTACACTCTATACCCTACACTCTATACCATACACCCTATACCCTACACTCTACACTCTATACCCTACACTCTATACCCTACACTCTACACTCTCTACCCTACACTCTATACCCTACAATCTATACCCTACACTCTATACCCTACACTATACACTCTATACCCTACACTCTACACTCTATACCCTACACTCTATACCCTACACTCTATACCCTACACTCTGTACCCTACACTCTATACCCTACACTCTACACTCTATACCGTACACTCTATACCCTACACTCAATACCCTACACTCTACACCCTACACTCTATACCCTACACTCTATACCCTACACTCTACACTCTATACCCTACACTCTACACTCTATACCCTACACTCTATACCCTACACTCTATACCCTACACTCTATACCCTACACTCTACACTCTATGCCCTACACTCTACACTCTATACCCTACACTCTACACTCTATACCCTACACTCTACACTCTATACCCTACACTCTATACCCTACACTCTATACCCTACACTCTACACTCTATACCTTACACTCTACACTCTATTCCCTACACTCTATACCCTACACTCTATACCATACACTCTATACCCTACACTCTACACCCTACACTCTATACCCTACACTCTATACCCTACACTCTATACCCTACACTCTACACTCTATACCTTACACTCTACACTCTATTCCCTACACTCTATGCCCTACACTCTATACCCTACACTCTATACCCTACACTCTATACCCTAGACTCTACACTCTCTACCCTACACTCTCTACCCTACACTCTATACCCTACACTCTATACCCTACACTCTACACTCTATACCTTACACTCTACACTCTATTCCCTACACTCTATGCCCTACACTCTATACCCTACACTCTATACCCTACACTCTATACCCTAGACTCTACACTCTCTACCCTACACTCTCTACCCTACACTCTATACCCTACACTCTATACCCTACACTCTACACTCTATACCCTACACTCTATACCCTACACTCTATACCCTACACTCTACACTCTATACCCTACACTCTATACCCTACACTCTACACTCTATACCCTACACTCTATACCCTACACTCTATGCCCTATACTCTATACCCTACACTCTATACCCTACACTCTACACTCTATACCCTACACTCTATACCCTACACTCTATACCCTACACTCTACACTCTATACCCTACACTCTATACCCTACACTCTACACTCTATGCCCTACACTCTACACTCTATACCCTACACTCTACACTCTATACCCTACACTCTACACTCTATACCCTACACTCTATACCCTGAACTCTATACCCTACACTCTACACTCTATACCCTACACTCTATACCCTACACTCTACACCCTGCACTCTATACCCTACACACTATACCCTACACTTTACACTCTATACCCTACACTCTATACCCTACACTCTATACCCTACACTCTATACCCTACACTCTATACCCTACACTCTACACTCTATACCCTACACTCTATAGCCTACACTCTACAATCTATACCCTACACTCTATACCCTACACTCTATACCCTACAGTCTATACCCTACACTCGATACCCTACACTCTACACTCTATACCTTACACTCTACACTCTATTCCCTACACTCTATACCCTACACTCTATACCCTACACTCTATACCCTACACTCTATACCCTACACTCTACACCCTACACTCTATACCCTACACTCTATACCATACACTCTATACCCTACACTCTACACTTTATACCCTACACTCTATACCCTACACTCTATACCCTACAGTCTATACCCTACACTCTATACACTACACTCTACACTCTATACCTTACACTCTACACTCTATTCCCTACACTCTATACCCTACACTCTATACCCTACACTCTATACCCTACACTCTATACCCTACACTCTACACCCTACACTCTATACCCTACACTCTATACCCTACACTCTATACCCTACACTCTACACGCTATACCTTACACTCTACACTCTATTCCCTACACTCTATACCCTACACTCTATACCCTACACTCTACACCCTACACTCTATACCCTACACTCTATACCATACACTCTATACCCTACACTCTACACTCTATACCTTACACTCTACACTCTATTCCCTACATTCTATACCCTACACTCTATACCCTACACTCTATACCCTACACTCTATACCCTACACTCTACACCCTACACTCTATACCATACACTCTATACCCTACACTCTATACCCTACACTCTACACCCTACACTCTATACCCTACACTCTATACCATACACTCTATACCCTACACTCTACACTCTATACTCTACACTCTATACCCTACACTCTACACTCTCTACCCTACACTCTATACCCTACAATCTAAACCCTACACTCTATACCCTACACTATACACTCTATACCCTACACTCTACACTCTATACCCTACACTCTATACCCTACACTCTATACCCTACACTCTGTACCCTACACTCTATACCCTACACTCTACACTCTATACCCTACACTCTATACCCTACACTCTATACCCTACACTCTACACCCTACACTCTATACCCTACACTCTATACCATACACTCTATACCCTACACTCTATACCCTACACTCTACACCCTACACTCTATACCCTACACTCTATACCATACACTCTATACCCTACACTCTACACTCTATACCCTGCACTCTATACCCTACACTCTACACTCTCTACCCTACACTCTATACCCTACACTCTATACCCTACACTCTATACCCTACACTCTACACTCTATACCTTACACTCTACACTCTATTCCCTACACTCTATACCCTACACTCTACACCCTACACTCTATACCGTACACTTTATACCATACACTCTATACCCTACACTCTACACTCTATACCCTACACTCTACACCCTACACTCTATACCCTACACTCTAATCCCTACACTCTACACTCTATACCCTACACTCTATACCCTACACTCTACACTCTATGCCCTACACTCTACACTCTATACCTTACACTCTACACTCTATTCCCTACACTCCATGCCCTACACTCTATACCCTACACTCTATACCATACACTCTATACCCTACACTCTACACCCTACACTCTATACCCTACACTCTATACCATACACTCTATACCCTACACTCTACACTCTATACCCTACACTCTACACCCTACACTCTATGCCCTACACTCTAATCCCTACACTCTACACTCTATACCCTACACTCTATACCCTACACTCTCTACCCTACACTCTACACTCTCTACCCTACACTCTCTACCCTACACTCTATACCCTACACTCTATACCCTACACTCTACACTCTATACCCTACACTCTACACTCTATACCCTACACTCTATACCCTACACTCTATACCCTACACTCTACACTCTATACCCTACACTCTATACCCTACACTCTATACCCTACACTCTACACTCTAAACCCTACACTCTATACCCTACACTCTATGCCCTATACTCTATACCCTACACTCTATACCCTACACTCTACACTCTATACCCTACACTCTATACCCTACACTCTATACCCTACACTCTACACTCTATACCCTACACTCTATACCCTACACTCTACACTCTATGCCCTACACTCTACACTCTATACCCTACACTCTACACTCTATACCCTACACTCTACACTCTATACCCTACACTCTATACCCTACACTCTATACCCTACACTCTACACTCTATACCCTACACTCTACACCCTACACTCTATACCCTACACTCTAATCCCTACACTCTACACTCTATACCCTACACTCTATACCTTACACTCTATACCCTACACTCTACACTCTCTACCCTACACTCTCTACCCTACACTCTATACCCTACACTCTATACCCTACACTCTACACTCTATACCCTACACTCTACACTCTATACCCTACACTCTATACCCTACACTCTATACCCTACACTCTATACCCTACACTCTACACTCTATGCCCTACACTCTACACTCTATACCCTACACTCTGCACTCTATACCCTACACTCTACACTCTATACCCTACACTCTATACCCTACACTCTATACCCTACACTCTACACTCTATGCCCTACACTCTACACTCTATATCTTACACTCTACACTCTATTCCCTACACTCTATGCCCTACACTCTATACCCTACACTCTATACCCTACACTCTATACCCTACACTCTATACCCTACACTCTACACCCTACACTATATACCCTACACTCTATACCATACACTCTATACCCTACACTCTACACTTTATACCCTACACTCTATACCCTACACTCTATACCCTACAGTCTATAACCTACACTCTATACCCTACACTCTACACTCTATACCTTACACTCTACACTCTATTCCCTACACTCTATACCCTACACTCTATACCCTACACTCTATACTCTACACTCTATACCCTACACTCTACACACTACACTCTATACCCTACACTCTATACCATACACTCTATACCCTACACTCTACACTCTACATCTTACACTCTACACTCTATACCCTACACTCTATACCCTACACTCTACACTCTCTACCCTACACTCTATACCCTACAATCTATACCCTACACTTTATACCCTACACTATACACTCTATACCCTACACTCTACACTCTATACCCTACACTCTATACCCTACACTCTATACCCTACACTCTGTACCCTACACTCTATACCCTACACTCTACACTCTATACCCTACACTCTTTACCCTACACTCTATACCCTACACTCTACACCCTACACTCTATACCCTACACTCTATACCATACACTCTAAACCCTACACTCTATACCCTACACTCTACACCCTACACTCTATACCCTACACTCTATACCATACACTCTATACCCTACACTCTACACTCTATACCCTACACTCTATACCCTACACTCTACACTCTATACCCTACACTCTACACTCTATACCTTACACTCTACACTCTATTCCCTACACTCTATACCCTACACTCTATACCCTACACTCTACACCCTACACTCTATACCGTACACTTTATACCATACACTCTATACCCTACACTCTACACTCTATACCCTACACTCTACACCCTACACTCTATACCCTACACTCTAATCCCTACACTCTACACTCTATACCCTACACTCTACACTCTATACCTTACACTCTACACTCTATTCCCTACACTCTATACCCTACACTCTATACCCTACACTCTATACCCTACACTCTACACCCTACACTCTATACCCTACACTCTATACCCTACACTCTATACCCTACACTCTACACTCTATACCCTACACTCTACACCCTACACTCTATACCCTACACTCTAATCCCTACACTCTACACTCTATACCCTACACTCTATACCCTACACTCTATACCCTACACTCTACACTCTCTACCCTACACTCTATACCCTTCACTCTATACCCTACACTCTATACCCTACACTCTACACTCTATACCCTACACTCTACACTCTATACCCTACACTCTATACCCTACACTCTATACCCTACACTCTATACCCTACACTCTACACTCTATGCCCTACACTCTACACTCTATACCCTACACTCTACACTCTATACCCTACACTCTACACTCTATACCCTACACTCTATACCCTACACTCTATACCCTACACTCTACACTCTATGCCCTACACTCTACACTCTATACCTTACACTCTACACTCTATTCCCTACACTCTATGCCCTACACTCTATACCCTACACTCTATACCATACACTCTATACCCTACACTCTACACCCTACACTCTATACCCTACACTCTATACCATACACTCTAATCCCTACACTCTATACCCTACACTCTATACCCTACACTCTATACCCTAGACTCTACACTCTCTACCCTACACTCTCTACCCTACACGCTATACCCTACACTCTATACCCTACACTCTACACTCTATACCCTACACTCTACACTCTATACCCTACACTCTATACCCTACACTCTATACCCTACACTCTACACTCTATACCCTACACTCTATACCCTACATTCTATACCCTACACTCTACACTCTATACCCTACACTCTATACCCTACACTCTATGCCCTATACTCTATACCCTACACTCTATGCCCTATACTCTATACCCTACACTCTATACCCTACACTCTACACTCTATACCCTACACTCTATACCCTACACTCTATACCCTACACTCTACACTCTATACCCTACACTCTATACCCTACACTCTACACTCTATGCCCTACACTCTACACTCTATACCCTACACTCTACACTATATACCCTACACTCTACACTCTATACCCTACACTCTATACCCTACACTCTATACCCTACACTCTACACTCTATACCCTACACTCTATACCCTACACTCTACACCCTGCACTCTATACCCTACACACTATACCCTACACTTTACACTCTATACCCTACACTCTATACCCTACACTCTATACCCTACACTCTATACCCTACACTCTATACCCTACACTCTACACTCTATACCCTACACTCTATAGCCTACACTCTACAATCTATACCCTACACTCTATACCCTACAGTCTATACCCTACACTCTATACCCTACACTCAACACTCTATACCTTACACTCTACACTCTATTCCCTACACTCTATACCCTACACTCTATACCCTACACTCTATACCCTACACTCTATACCCTACACTCTACACCCTACACTCTATACCCTACACTCTATACCATACACTCTATACCCTACACTCTACACTTTATACCCTACACTCTATACCCTACACTCTATACCCTACAGTCTATACCCTACACTCTATACCCTACACTCTACACTCTATACCTTACACTCTACACTCTATTCCCTACACTCTATACCCTACACTCTATACCCTACACTCTATACCCTACACTCTACACCCTACACTCTATACCCTACACTCTATACCCTACACTCTATACCCTACACTCTACACTCTATACCTTACACTCTACACTCTATTCCCTACACTCTATACCCTACACTCTATACCCTACACTCTATACCCTACACTCTACACCCTACACTCTATACCCTACACTCTATACCATACACTCTATACCCTACACTCTACACTCTATACCTTACACTCTATTCCCTACATTCTATACCCTACACTCTATACCCTACACTCTATACCCTACACTCTATACCCTACACTCTACACCCTACACTCTATACCATACACTCTATACCCTACACTCTATACCCTACACTCTACACCCTACACTCTATACCCTACACTCTATACCATACACTCTATACCCTACACTCTACACTCTATACCCTACACTCTATACCCTACACTCTACACTCTCTACCCTGCACTCTATACCCTACAATCTATACCCTACACTCTATACCCTACACTATACACTCTATACCCTACACTCTACACTCTATACCCTACACTCTATACCCTACACTCTATACCCTACACTCTGTACCCTACACTCTATACCCTACACTCTACACTCTATACCGTACACTCTATACCCTACACTCTATACCCTACACTCTACACCCTACACTCTATACCCTACACTCTATACCATACACTCTATACCCTACACTCTCTACCCTACACTCTATACCCTACACTCTATACCCTACACTCTATACCCTACACTCTACACTCTATACCCTACACTCTACACTCTATACCCTACACTCTATACCCTACACTCTATACCCTACACTCTACACTCTATGCCCTACACTCTACACTCTATACCCTACACTCTACACTCTATACCCTACACTCTATACCCTACACTCTATACCCTACACTCTACACTCTATGCCCTACACTCTACACTCTATACCTTACACTCTACACTCTATTCCCTACACTCCATGCCCTACACTCTATACCCTACACGCTATACCATACACTCTATACCCTACACTCTACACCCTACACTCTATACCCTACACTCTATACCATACACTCTATACCCTACACTCTACACTCTATACCCTACACTCTACACCCTACACTCTATGCCCTACACTCTAATCCCTACACTCTACACTCTATACCCTACACTCTATACCCTACACTCTATACCCTAGACTCTACACTCTCTACCCTACACTCTCTACCCTACACTCTATACCCTACACTCTATACCCTACACTCTACACTCTATACCCTACACTCTACACTCTATACCCTACACTCTATACCCTACACTCTATACCCTACACTCTACACTCTATACCCTACACTCTATACCCTACACTCTATACCCTACACTCTACACTCTATACCCTACACTCTATACCCTACACTCTATGCCCTATACTCTATACCCTACACTCTATACCCTACACTCTACACTCTATACCCTACACTCTATACCCTACACTCTATACCCTACACTCTACACTCTATACCCTACACTCTATACCCTACACTCTACACTCTATGCCCTACACTCTACACTCTATACCCTACACTCTACACTCTATACCCTACACTCTACACTCTATACCCTACACTCTATACCCTGAACTCTATACCCTACACTCTACACTCTATACCCTACACTCTATACCCTACACTCTACACCCTGCACTCTATACCCTACACACTATACCCTACACTTTACACTCTATACCCTACACTCTATACCCTACACTCTATACCCTACACTCTATACCCTACACTCTATACCCTACACTCTACACTCTATACCCTACACTCTATAGCCTACACTCTACAATCTATACCCTACACTCTATACCCTACACTCTATACCCTACAGTCTATACCCTACACTCTATACCCTACACTCTACACTCTATACCTTACACTCTACACTCTATTCCCTACACTCTATACCCTACACTCTATACCCTACACTCTATACCCTACACTCTATACCCTACACTCTACACCCTACACTCTATACCCTACACTCTATACCATACACTCTATACCCTACACTCTACACTTTATACCCTACACTCTATGCCCTACACTCTATACCCTACAGTCTATACCCTACACTCTATACCCTACACTCTACACTCTATACCTTACACTCTACACTCTATTCCCTACACTCTATACCCTACACTCTATACCCTACACTCTATACCCTACACTCTACACCCTACACTCTATACCCTACACTCTATACCATACACTCTATACCCTACACTCTACACTCTATACCTTACACTCTACACTCTATTCCCTACATTCTATACCCTACACTCTATACCCTACACTCTATACCCTACACTCTATACCCTACACTCTACACCCTACACTCTATACCATACACTCTATACCCTACACTCTATACCCTACACTCTACACCCTACACTCTATACCCTACACTCTATACCATACACTCTATACCCTACACTCTACACTCTATACCCTACACTCTATACCCTACACTCTACACTCTCTACCCTACACTCTATACCCTACAATCTATACCCTACACTCTATACCCTACACCATACACTCTATACCCTACACTCTACACTCTATACCCTACACTCTATACCCTACACTCTATACCCTACACTCTGTACCCTACACTCTATACCCTACACTCTACACTCTATACCCTACACTCTATACCCTACACTCTATACCCTACACTCTACACCCTACACTCTATACCCTACACTCTATACCATACACTCTATACCCTACACTCTATACCCTACACTCTACACCCTACACTCTATACCCTACACTCTATACCATACACTCTATACCCTACACTCTACACTCTATACCCTACACTCTATACCCTACACTCTACACTCTCTACCCTACACTCTATACCCTACACTCTATACCCTACACTCTATACCCTACACTCTACACTCTATACCCTACACTCTACACTCTATACCTTACACTCTACACTCTATTCCCTACACTCTATACCCTACACTCTACACCCTACACTCTATACCGTACACTTTATACCATACACTCTATACCCTACACTCTACACTCTATACCCTACACTCTACACCCTACACTCTATACCCTACACTCTAATCCCTACACTCTACACTCTATACCCTACACTCTATACCCTACACTCTACACTCTATACCTTACACTCTACACTCTATTCCCTACACTCTATACCCTACACTCTATACCCTACTCTCTATACCCTACACTCTACACCCTACACTCTATACCCTACACTCTATACCCTACACTCTATACCCTACACTCTACACTCTATACCCTACACTCTACACCCTACACTCTATACCCTACACTCTAATCCCTACACTCTACACTCTATACCCTACACTCTATACCCTACACTCTATACCCTACACTCTACACTCTCTACCCTACACTCTATACCCTACACTCTACACTCTATACCCTACACTCTACACTCTATACCCTACACTCTATACCCTACACTCTATACCCTACACTCTATACCCTACACTCTACACTCTATGCCCTACACTCTACACTCTATACCCTACACTCTACACTCTATACCCTACACTCTATACCCTACACTCTACACTCTATACCTTACACTCTACACTCTATTCCCTACACTCCATGCCCTACACTCTATACCCTACACTCTATACCATACACTCTATACCCTACACTCTACACCCTACACTCTATACCCTACACTCTACACTCTATACCCTACACTCTACACCCTACACTCTATGCCCTACACTCTAATCCCTACACTCTACACTCTATACCCTACACTCTATACCCTACACTCTATACCCTACACTCTACACTCTCTACCCTACACTCTCTACCCTACACTCTATACCCTACACTCTATACCCTACACTCTACACTCTATACCCTACACTCTACACTCTATACCCTACACTCTATACCCTACACTCTATACCCTACACTCTACACTCTATACCCTACACTCTATACCCTACACTCTATACCCTACACTCTACACTCTAAACCCTACACTCTATACCCTACACTCTATGCCCTATACTCTATACCCTACACTCTATACCCTACACTCTACACTCTATACCCTACACTCTATACCCTACACTCTATACCCTACACTCTACACTCTATACCCTACACTCTATACCCTACACTCTACACTCTATGCCCTACACTCTACACTCTATACCCTACACTCTACACTCTATACCCTACACTCTACACTCTATACCCTACACTCTATACCCTACACTCTATACCCTACACTCTACACTCTATACCCTACACTCTACACCCTACACTCTATACCCTACACTCTAATCCCTACACTCTACACTCTATACCCTACACTCTATACCTTACACTCTATACCCTACACTCTACACTCTCTACCCTACACTCTATACCCTACACTCTATACCCTACACTCTATACCCTACACTCTACACTCTATACCCTACACTCTACACTCTATACCCTACACTCTATACCCTACACTCTATACCCTACACTCTATACCCTACACTCTACACTCTATGCCCTACACTCTACACTCTATACCCTACACTCTGCACTCTATACCCTACACTCTACACTCTATACCCTACACTCTATACCCTACACTCTATACCCTACACTCTACACTCTATGCCCTACACTCTACACTCTATATCTTACACTCTACACTCTATTCCCTACAATCTATGCCCTACACTCTATACCCTACACTCTATACCCTACACTCTATACCCTACACTCTACACCCTACACTCTATACCCTACACTCTATACCATACACTCTATACCCTACACTCTATACCCTACACTCTACACCCTACACTCTATACCCTACACTCTAATCCCTACCCTCTACACTCTATACCCTACACTCTATACCCTACACTCTATACCCTACACTCTACACTCTCTACCCTACACTCTATACCCTACACTCTATACCCTACGCTCTACACTCTAAACCCTACACTCTACACTCTATACCCTACACTCTATACCCTACACTCTATACCCTACACTCTACACTCTATACCCTACACTCTATACCCTACACTCTATACCCTACACTCTACACTCTATACCCTACACTCTATACCCTACACTCTATGCCCTATACTCTATACCCTACACTCTATACCCTACACTCTACACTCTATACCCTACACTCTATACCCTACACTCTATACCCTACACTCTACACTCTATACCCTACACTCTATACCCTACACTCTACACTCTATGCCCTACACTCTACACTCTATACCCTACACTCTACACTCTATACCCTACACTCTACACTTTATACCCTACACTCTATACCCTACACTCTATACCCTATACTCTATACCCTACACTCTACACTCTATGCCCTACACTCTACACTCTATACCTTACACTCTACACTCTATTCCCTACACTCTATACCCTACACTCTATACCCTACACTCTACACCCTACACTCTACACCCTACACTCTATACCCTACACTCTATACCATACACTCTATACCCTACACTCTACACTCTATACCCTACACTCTACACCCTACACTCTATACCCTACACTCTAATCCCTACACTCTACACTCTATACCCTACACTCTATACCCTACACTCTATACCCTACACTCTACACTCTCTACCCTACACTCTCTACCCTACACTCTATACCCTACACTCTATACCCTACACTCTACACTCTATACCCTACACTCTACACTCTATACCCTACACTCTATACCCTACACTCTATACCCTACACTCTACACTCTATGCCCTACACTCTACACTCTATACCCTACACTCTATACCCTACACTCTATACCCTACACTCTACACTCTATACCCTACACTCTATACCCTACACTCTATGCCCTACACTCTATATCCTACACTCTATACCCTACACTCTATACCCTACACTCTACACTCTATACCCTACACTCTATACCCTACACTCTATACCCTACACTCTACACTCTATACCCTACACTCTATACCCTACACTCTACACTCTATACCCTACTCTCTATACCCTACACTCTATACCCTACACTCCACACTCTATACCCTACACTCTATACCCTACACTCTATGCCCTACACTCTATACCCTACACTCTATACCCTACACCCTATACCCTACACTCTACACTCTACACTCTATACCCTACACTCTAGACCCTACACTCTATACCCTACACTCTAATCCCTACACTCTACACTCTATACCCTACACTCTATACCCTACACTCTACACTCTATTCCCTACACTCTATACCCTACAATCTATACCCTACACTCTATACCCTACACTCTATACCCAACACTCTACACCCTACACTCTATACCCTACACTCTATACCATACACTCTATACCCTACACTCTACACTCTATACCCTACACTCTACACTCTATACCCTACACTCTATACCCTACACTCTATACCCTACACTCTATACCCTACACTCTACACTCTATACCCTACACTCTACACTCTATACCCTACACTCTATACCCTACACTCTATACCCTACACTCTATACCCTACACTCTACACCCTACACTCTATGCCCTACACTCTATGCTCTACACTCTATACCCTACACTCTATACCCTACACTCTATACCCTACACTCTACACTCTATACCCTACACTCTATACCTTACACTCTATACCCTACACTCTACACTCTATACCCTACACTCTATACCCTACACTCTATACCCCACACTCTATACCCTACACTCTATACCCTACACTCTATACCCTACACTCTACACTCTATACCCTACACTCTATTCCCTACACTCTACACTCTATACCCTACACTCTATACCCTACACTCTAATCCCTACACTCTACACTCTATACCCTACACTCTATACCCTACACTCTATACCCTACACTCTACACTCTATACCCTACACTCTATATCCTACACTCTACACTCTATACCCTACACTCTATACCATACACTCTATACCCTACACTCTATACCATACACTCTATACCCTACACTCTATACCCTACACTCTATACCCTACACTCTATACATTACGCTCTATACCCTACACTCTATACCCTACAATCTAAACTCTATACCCTACACTCTACACTCTATACCCTACACTCTGTAACATACACTCTATACCCTACACTCTATACCCTACACTCTACACTCTATACCCTACACTCTATGCCCTACACTCTATACCCTACATTCTATACCCTACATTCTATACCCTACACTCTATACCCTACACTCTACACCCTACACTCTATACCATACACTCTATACCCTACACTCTACACTCTATACCCTACACTCTATACCATACACTCTATACCCTACACTCTATAACCTACACTCTATACCCTACAATCTAAACTCTATACCCTACACTCTACACTTTATACCCTACACTCTATAACATACACTCTATACCCTACACTCTATAACCTACACTCTATACCCTACAATCTAAACTCTATACCATACACTCTACACTCTATACCCTACACTCTATACCATACACTCTACACCATATACTCTATAGCATACACTCTATACCATACACTCTACACTCTATACCCTACACTCTATACCCTACACTCTATACCCTACACTATACACTCTATACCCTACACTCAACACTTTATACCCTACACTCTATACCCTACACTCTACACCCTGCACTCTATACCCTACACACTATACCCTACACTCTACACTCTATACCCTACACTCTATATCCTACACTCTACACTCTATACCCTACACTCTATACCATACACTCTATACCCTACACTCTATACCATACACTCTATACCCTACACTCTATACCCTACACTCTATACCCTACACTTTATACATTACGCTCTATACCCTACACTCTATACCCTACAATCTAAACTCTATACCCTACACTCTACACTCTATACCCTACACTCTATAACATACACTCTATACCCTACACTCTATACCCTACACTCTACACTCTATACCCTACACTCTATGCCCTACACTCTATACCCTACACTCTATACCCTACACTCTACACTCTATAACATACACTCTATACCCTACACTCTAATCCCTACACTCTACACTCTATACCCTACACTCTATACCCTACACTCTATACCCTACACTCTACACTCTATACCCTACACTCTATATCCTACACTCTACACTCTATACCCTACACTCTATACCATACACTCTATACCCTACACTCTATACCATACACTCTATACCCTACACTCTATACCCTACACTCTATACCCTACACTCTATACATTACGCTCTATACCCTACACTCTATACCCTACAATCTAAACTCTATACCCTACACTCTACACTCTATACCCTACACTCTATAACATACACTCTATACCCTACACTCTATACCCTACACTCTACACTCTATACCCTACACTCTATGCCCTACACTCTATACCCTACATTCTATACCCTACATTCTATACCCTACACTCTATACCCTACACTCTACACCCTACACTCTATACCATACACTCTATACCCTACACTCTACACTCTATACCCTACACTCTATACCATACACTCTATACCCTACACTCTATAACCTACACTCTATACCCTACAATCTAAACTCTATACCCTACACTCTACACTTTATACCCTACACTCTATAACATACACTCTATACCCTACACTCTATAACCTACACTCTATACCCTACAATCTAAACTCTATACCATACACTCTACACTCTATACCCTACACTCTATACCATACACTCTACACCATATACTCTATAGCATACACTCTATACCATACACTCTACACTCTATACCCTACACTCTATACCCTACACTCTATACCCTACACTATACACTCTATACCCTACACTCAACACTTTATACCCTACACTCTATACCCTACACTCTACACCCTGCACTCTATACCCTACACACTATACCCTACACTCTACACTCTATACCCTACACTCTATACCCTACACTCTATACCCTACACTCTATACCCTACAGTCTACACTCTATACCCTACACTCTATACCCTACACTCTACACCCTGCACTCTATACCCTACACACTATACCCTACACTTTACACTCTATACCCTACACTCTATACCCTACACTCTATACCCTACACTCTATACCCTACACTCTATACCCTACACTCTACACTCTATACCCTACACTCTATAGCCTACACTCTACAATCTATACCCTACACTCTATACCCTACACTCTATACCCTACAGTCTATACCTACACTCTATACCCTACACTCTACACTCTATACCTTACACTCTACACTCTATTCCCTACACTCTATACCCTACACTCTATACCCTACACTCTATACCCTACACTCTATACCCTACACTCTACACCCTACACTCTATACCCTACACTCTATACCATACACTCTATACCCTACACTCTACACTTTATACCCTACACTCTATACCCTACACTCTATACCCTACAGTCTATACCCTACACTCTATACCCTACACTCTACACTCTATACCTTACACTCTACACTCTATTCCCTACACTCTATACCCTACACTCTATACCCTACACTCTATACCCTACACTCTATACCCTACACTCTACACCCTACACTCTATACCCTACACTCTATACCCTACACTCTATACCCTACACTCTACACTCTATACCTTACACTCTACACTCTATTCCCTACACTCTATACCCTACACTCTATACCCTACACTCTATACCCTACACTCTACACCCTACACTCTATACCCTACACTCTATACCATACACTCTATACCCTACACTCTACACTCTATACCTTACACTCTACACTCTATTCCCTACATTCTATACCCTACACTCTATACCCTACACTCTATACCCTACACTCTATACCCTACACTCTACACCCTACACTCTATACCATACACTCTATACCCTACACTCTATACCCTACACTCTACACCCTACACTCTATACCCTACACTCTATACCATACACTCTATACCCTACACTCTAAACTCTATACCCTACACTCTATACCCTACACTCTACACTCTCTACCCTACACTCTATACCCTACAATCTATACCCTACACTCTATACCCTACACTATACACTCTATACCCTACACTCTACACTCTATACCCTACACTCTATACCCTACACTCTATACCCTACACTCTGTACCCTACACTCTATACCCTACACTCTACACTCTATACCCTACACTCTATACCCTACACTCTATACCCTACACTCTACACCCTACACTCTATACCCTACACTCTATACCATACACTCTATACCCTACACTCTATACCCTACACTCTACACCCTACACTCTATACCCTACACTCTATACCATACACTCTATACCCTACACTCTACACTCTATACCCTACACTCTATACCCTACACTCTACACTCTCTACCCTACACTCTATACCCTACACTCTATACCCTACACTCTATACCCTACACTCTACACTCTATACCCTACACTCTACACTCTATACATTACACTCTACACTCTATTCCCTACACTCTATACCCTACACTCTACACCCTACACTCTATACCGTACACTTTATACCATACACTCTATACCCTACACTCTACACTCTATACCCTACACTCTACACCCTACACTCTATACCCTACACTCTAATCCCTACACTCTACACTCTATACCCTACACTCTATACCCTACACTCTACACTCTATACCTTACACTCTACACTCTATTCCCTACACTCTATACCCTACACTCTATACCCTACTCTCTATACCCTACACTCTACACCCTACACTCTATACCCTATACTCTATACCCTACACTCTATACCCTACACTCTACACTCTATACCCTACACTCTACACCCTACACTCTATACCCTACACTCTAATCCCTACACTCTACACTCTATACCCTACACTCTATACCCTACACTCTATACCCTACACTCTACACTCTCTACCCTACACTCTATACCCTACACTCTATACCCTACACTCTATACCCTACACTCTACACCCTACACTCTACACTCTATACCCTACACTCTATACCCTACACTCTATACCCTACACTCTATACCCTACACTCTACACTCTATACCCTACACTCTACACTCTATACCCTACACTCTATAGCCTACACTCTACAATCTATACCCTACACTCTATACCCTACACTCTATACCCTACAGTCTATACCCTACACTCTATACCCTACACTCTACACTCTATACCTTACACTCTACACTCTATTCCCTACACTCTATACCCTACACTCTATACCTTACACTCTATACCCTACACTCTATACCCTACACTCTACACCCTACACTCTATACCCTACACTCTATACCATACACTCTATACCCTACACTCTACACTTTATACCCTACACTCTATACCCTACACTCTATACCCTACAGTCTATAACCTACACTCTATACCCTACACTCTACACTCTATACCTTACACTCTAGACTCTATTCCCTACACTCTATACCCTACACTCTATACCCTACACTCTATACCCTACACTTTATACCCTACACTCTACACCCTACACTCTATACCCTACACTCTATACCCTACACTCTATACCCTACACTCTACACTCTATACCTTACACTCTACACTCTATTCCCTACACTCTATACCCTACACTCTATACCCTACACTCTATACCCTACACTCTATACCCTACACTCTACACACTACACTCTATACCCTACACTCTATACCATACACTCTATACCCTACACTCTACACTCTATACCTTACACTCTACACTCTATTCCCTACATTCTATACCCTACACTCTATACCCTACACTCTATACCCTACACTCTATACCCTACACTCTACACCCTACACTCTATACCATACACTCTATACCCTACACTCTATACCCTACACTCTACACCCTACACTCTATACCCTACACTCTATACCATACACTCTATACCCTACACTCTACACTCTATACCCTACACTCTACACTCTCTACCCTACACTCTATACCCTACAATCTATACCCTACACTCTATACCCTACACTATACACTCTATACCCTACACTCTACACTCTATACCCTACACTCTATACCCTACACTCTGTACCCTACACTCTATACCCTACACTCTACACTCTATACCCTACACTCTATACCCTACACTCTATACCCTACACTCTACACCCTACACTCTATACCCTACACTCTATACCATACACTCTAAACCCTACACTCTATACCCTACACTCTACACCTTACACTCTATACCCTACACTCTATACCATACACTCTATACCCTACACTCTACACTCTATACCCTACACTCTATACCCTACACTCTACACTCTATACCCTACACTCTACACTCTATACCTTACACTCTACACTCTATTCCCTACACTCTATACCCTACACTCTATACCCTACACTCTACACCCTACACTCTATACCGTACACTTTATACCATACACTCTATACCTACACTCTACACTCTATACCCTACACTCTACACCCTACACTCTATACCCTACACTCTAATCCCTACACTCTACACTCTATACCCTACACTCTACACTCTATACCTTACACTCTACACTCTATTCCCTACAGTCTATACCCTACACTCTATACCCTACACTCTATACCCTACACTCTACACCCTACACTCTATACCCTACACTCTATACCCTACACTCTATACCCTACACTCTACACTCTATACCCTACACTCTACACCCTACACTCTATACCCTACACTCTAATCCCTACACTCTACACTCTATACCCTACACTCTATACCCTACACTCTATACCCTACACTCTACACTCTCTACTCTACACTCTATACCCTACACTCTATACCCTACACTCTATACCCTACACTCTACACTCTATACCCTACACTCTACACTCTATACCCTACACTCTATACCCTACACTCTATACCCTACACTCTATACCCTACACTCTACACTCTATGCCCTACACTCTACACTCTATACCCTACACTCTACACTCTATACCCTACACTCTACACTCTATACCCTACACTCTATACCCTACACTCTATACCCTACACTCTACACTCTATGCCCTACACTCTACACTCTATACCTTACACTCTACACTCTATTCCCTACACTCTATGCCCTACACTCTATACCATACACTCTATACCATACACTCTATACCCTACACTCTACACCCTACACTCTATACCCTACACTCTATACCATACACTCTATACCCTACACTCTACACTCTATACCCTACACTCTACACCCTACACTCTATGCCCTACACTCTAATCCCTACACTCTACACTCTATACCCTACACTCTATACCCTACACTCTATACCCTAGACTCTACACTCTCTACCCTACACTCTCTACCCTACACTCTATACCCTACACTCTATACCCTACACTCTACACTCTATACCCTACACTCTACACTCTATACCCTACACTCTATACCCTACACTCTATACCCTACACTCTACACTCTATACCCTACACTCTATACCCTACATTCTATACCCTACACTCTACACTCTATACCCTACACTCTATACCCTACACTCTATGTCCTATACTCTATACCCTACACTCTATGCCCTATACTCTATACCCTACACTCTATACCCTACACTCTACACTCTATACCCTACACTCTATACCCTACACTCTATACCCTACACTCTACACTCTATACCCTACACTCTATACCCTACACTCTACACTCTATGCCCTACACTCTACACTCTATACCCTACACTCTACACTATATACCCTACACTCTACACTCTATGCCCTACACTCTACACTCTATGCCCTACACTCTACACTCTATACCCTACACTCTACACTATATACCCTACACTCTACACTCTATACCCTACAATCTATACCCTACACTCTACACCCTGCACTCTATACCCTACACACTATACCCTACACTTTACACTCTATACCCTACACTCTATACCCTACACTCTATACCCTACACTCTATACCCTACACTCTACACTCTATACCCTACACTCTATACCCTACATTCTATACCCTACACTCTACACTCTATACCCTACACTCTATACCCTACACTCTATGCCCTATACTCTATACCCTACACTCTATGCCCTATACTCTATACCCTACACTCTATACCCTACACTCTACACTCTATACCCTACACTCTATACCCTACACTCTATACCCTACACTCTACACTCTATACCCTACACTCTATACCCTACACTCTATACCCTACACTCTATACCCTACACTCTATACCCTACACTCTACACTCTATACCCTACACTCTATAGCCTACACTCTACAATCTATACCCTACACTCTATACCCTACACTCTATACCCTACAGTCTATACCCTACACTCTATACCCTACACTCTACACTCTATACCTTACACTCTACACTCTATTCCCTACACTCTATACCCTACACTCTATACCCTACACTCTATACCCTACACTCTATACCCTACACTCTACACCCTACACTCTATACCCTACACTCTATACCATACACTCTATACCCTACACTCTACACTTTATACCCTACACTCTATACCCTACACTCTATACCCTACAGTCTATACCCTACACTCTATACCCTACACTCTACACTCTATACCTTACACTCTACACTCTATTCCCTACACTCTATACCCTACACTCTATACCCTACACTCTATACCCTACACTCTATACCCTACACTCTACACCCTACACTCTATACCCTACACTCTATACCCTACACTCTATACCCTACACTCTACACTCTATACCTTACACTCTACACTCTATTCCCTACACTCTATACCCTACACTCTATACCCTACACTCTATACCCTACACTCTACACCCTACACTCTATACCCTACACTCTATACCATACACTCTATACCCTACACTCTACACTCTATACCTTACACTCTACACTCTATTCCCTACACTCTATGCCCTACACTCTATACCATACACTCTATACCATACACTCTATACCCTACACTCTACACCCTACACTCTATACCCTACACTCTATACCATACACTCTATACCCTACACTCTACACTCTATACCCTACACTCTACACCCTACACTCTATGCCCTACACTCTAATCCCTACACTCTACACTCTATACCCTACACTCTATACCCTACACTCTATACCCTAGACTCTACACTCTCTACCCTACACTCTCTACCCTACACTCTATACCCTACACTCTATACCCTACACTCTACACTCTATACCCTACACTCTACACTCTATACCCTACACTCTATACCCTACACTCTATACCCTACACTCTACACTCTATACCCTACACTCTATACCCTACATTCTATACCCTACACTCTACACTCTATACCCTACACTCTATACCCTACACTCTATGCCCTATACTCTATACCCTACACTCTATGCCCTATACTCTATACCCTACACTCTATACCCTACACTCTACACTCTATACCCTACTCTCTATACCCTACACTCTATACCCTACACTCTACACTCTATACCCTACACTCTATACCCTACACTCTACACTCTATGCCCTACACTCTACACTCTATACCCTACACTCTACACTATATACCCTACACTCTACACTCTATGCCCTACACTCTACACTCTATGCCCTACACTCTACACTCTATACCCTACACTCTACACTATATACCCTACACTCTACACTCTATACCCTACACTCTATACCCTACACTCTACACCCTGCACTCTATACCCTACACACTATACCCTACACTTTACAGTCTATACCCTACACTCTATACCCTACACTCTATACCCTACACTCTATACCCTACACTCTACACTCTATACCCTACACTCTATACCCTACATTCTATACCCTACACTCTACACTCTATACCCTACACTCTATACCCTACACTCTATGCCCTATACTCTATACCCTACACTCTATGCCCTATACTCTATACCCTACACTCTATACCCTACACTCTACACTCTATACCCTACACTCTATACCCTACACTCTATACCCTACACTCTACACTCTATACCCTACACTCTATACCCTACACTCTATACCCTACACTCTATACCCTACACTCTATACCCTACACTCTATACCCTACACTCTACACTCTATACCCTACACTCTATAGCCTACACTCTACAATCTATACCCTACACTCTATACCCTACACTCTATACCCTACAGTCTATACCCTACACTCTATACCCTACACTCTACACTCTATACCTTACACTCTACACTCTATTCCCTACACTCTATACCCTACACTCTATACCCTACACTCTATACCCTACACTCTATACCCTACACTCTACACCCTACACTCTATACCCTACACTCTATACCATACACTCTATACCCTACACTCTACACTTTATACCCTACACTCTATACCCTACACTCTATACCCTACAGTCTATACCCTACACTCTATACCCTACACTCTACACTCTATACCTTACACTCTACACTCTATTCCCTACACTCTATACCCTACACTCTATACCCTACACTCTATACCCTACACTCTATACCCTACACTCTACACCCTACACTCTATACCCTACACTCTATACCCTACACTCTATACCCTACACTCTACACTCTATACCTTACACTCTACACTCTATTCCCTACACTCTATACCCTACACTCTATAACCTACACTCTATACCCTACACTCTACACCCTACACTCTATACCCTACACTCTATACCATACACTCTATACCCTACACTCTACACTCTATACCTTACACTCTACACTCTATTTACTACATTCTATACCCTACACTCTATACCCTACACTCTATACCCTACACTCTATACCCTACACTCTACACCCTACACTCTATACCATACACTCTATACCCTACACTCTATACCCTACACTCTACACCCTACACTCTATACCCTACACTCTATACCATACACCCTATACCCTACACTCTACACTCTATACCCTACACTCTATACCCTACACTCTACACTCTCTACCCTACACTCTATACCCTACAATCTATACCCTACACTCTATACCCTACACTATACACTCTATACCCTACACTCTACACTCTATACCCTACACTCTATACCCTACACTCTATACCCTACACTCTGTACCCTACACTCTATACCCTACACTCTACACTCTATACCGTACACTCTATACCCTACACTCTATACCCTACACTCTACACCCTACACTCTATACCCTACACTCTATACCCTACACTCTACACTCTATACCCTACACTCTACACTCTATACCCTACACTCTATACCCTACACTCTATACCCTACACTCTATACCCTACACTCTACACTCTATGCCCTACACTCTACACTCTATACCCTACACTCTACACTCTATACCCTACACTCTACACTCTATACCCTACACTCTATACCCTACACTCTATACCCTACACTCTACACTCTATACCTTACACTCTACACTCTATTCCCTACACTCTATGCCCTACACTCTATACCCTACACTCTATACCATACACTCTATACCCTACACTCTACACCCTACACTCTATACCATACACTCTATACCCTACACTCTACACTCTATACCTTACACTCTACACTCTATTCCCTACACTCTATGCCCTACACTCTATACCCTACACTCTATACCCTACACTCTATACCCTAGACTCTACACTCTCTACCCTACACTCTCTACCCTACACTCTATACCCTACACTCTATACCCTACACTCTACACTCTATACCTTACACTCTACACTCTATTCCCTACACTCTATGCCCTACACTCTATACCCTACACTCTATACCCTACACTCTATACCCTAGACTCTACACTCTCTACCCTACACTCTCTACCCTACACTCTATACCCTACACTCTATACCCTACACTCTACACTCTATACCCTACACTCTACACTCTATACCCTACACTCTATACCCTACACTCTATACCCTACACTCTACACTCTATACCCTACACTCTATACCCTACACTCTACACTCTATACCCTACACTCTATACCCTACACTCTATGCCCTATACTCTATACCCTACACTCTATACCCTACACTCTACACTCTATACCCTACACTCTATACCCTACACTCTATACCCTACACTCTACACTCTATACCCTACACTCTATACCCTACACTCTACACTCTATGCCCTACACTCTACACTCTATACCCTACACTCTACACTCTATACCCTACACTCTACACTCTATACCCTACACTCTATACCCTGAACTCTATACCCTACACTCTACACTCTATACCCTACACTCTATACCCTACACTCTACACCCTGCACTCTATACCCTACACACTATACCCTACACTTTACACTCTATACCCTACACTCTATACCCTACACTCTATACCCTACACTCTATACCCCACACTCTATACCCTACACTCTACACTCTATACCCTACACTCTATAGCCTACACTCTACAATCTATACCCTACACTCTATACCCTACACTCTATACCCTACAGTCTATACCCTACACTCGATACCCTACACTCTACACTCTATACCTTACACTCTACACTCTATTCCCTACACTCTATACCCTACACTCTATACCCTACACTCTATACCCTACACTCTATACCCTACACTCTACACCCTACACTCTATACCCTACACTCTATACCATACACTCTATACCCTACACTCTACACTTTATACCCTACACTCTATACCCTACACTCTATACCCTACAGTCTATACCCTACACTCTATACCCTACACTCTACACTCTATACCTTACATTCTACACTCTATTCCCTACACTCTATACCCTACACTCTATACCCTACACTCTATACCCTACACTCTATACCCTACACTCTACACCCTACACTCTATACCCTACACTCTATACCCTACACTCTATACCCTACACTCTACACTCTATACCTTACACTCTACACTCTATTCCCTACACTCTATACCCTACACTCTATACCCTACACTCTACACCCTACACTCTATACCCTACACTCTATACCATACACTCTATACCCTACACTCTACACTCTATACCTTACACTCTACACTCTATTCCCTACATTCTATACCCTACACTCTATACCCTACACTCTATACCCTACACTCTATACCCTACACTCTACACCCTACACTCTATACCATACACTCTATACCCTACACTCTATACCCTACACTCTACACCCTACACTCTATACCCTACACTCTATACCATACACTCTATACCCTACACTCTACACTCTATACTCTACACTCTATACCCTACACTCTACACTCTCTACCCTACACTCTATACCCTACAATCTAAACCCTACACTCTATACCCTACACTATACACTCTATACCCTACACTCTACACTCTATACCCTACACTCTATACCCTACACTCTATACCCTACACTCTGTACCCTACACTCTATACCCTACACTCTACACTCTATACCCTACACGCTATACCCTACACTCTATACCCTACACTCTACACCCTACACTCTATACCCTACACTCTATACCATACACTCTATACCCTACACTCTATACCCTACACTCTACACCCTACACTCTATACCCTACACTCTATACCATACACTCTATACCCTACACTCTACACTCTATACCCTACACTCTATACCCTACACTCTACACTCTCTACCCTACACTCTATACCCTACACTCTATACCCTACACTCTATACCCTACACTCTACACTCTATACCTTACACTCTACACTCTATTCCCTACACTCTATACCCTACACTCTACACCCTACACTCTATACCGTACACTTTATACCATACACTCTATACCCTACACTCTACACTCTATACCCTACACTCTACACCCTACACTCTATACCCTACACTCTAATCCCTACACTCTACACTCTATACCCTACACTCTATACCCTACACTCTACACTCTATACCTTACACTCTACACTCTATTCCCTACACTCTATACCCTACACTCTATACCCTACTCTCTATACCCTACACTCTACACCCTACACTCTATACCCTACACTCTATACCCTACACTCTATACCCTACACTCTACACTCTATACCCTACACTCTACACCCTACACTCTATACCCTACACTCTAATCCCTACGCTCTACACTCTATACCCTACACTCTATACCCTACACTCTATACCCTACACTCTACACTCTCTACCCTACACTCTATACCCTACACTCTATACCCTACACTCTATACCCTACACTCTACACTCTATACCCTACACTCTACACTCTATACCCTACACTCTATACCCTACACTCTATACCCTACACTCTATACCCTACACTCTACACTCTATGCCCTACACTCTACACTCTATACCCTACACTCTACACTCTATACCCTACACTCTACACTCTATACCCTACACTCTATACCCTACACTCTATACCCTACACTCTACACTCTATGCCCTACACTCTACACTCTATACCTTACACTCTACACTCTATTCCCTACACTCCATGCCCTACACTCTATACCCTACACTCTATACCATACACTCTATACCCTATACTCTACACCCTACACTCTATACCCTACACTCTATACCATACACTCTATACCCTACACTCTACACTCTATACCCTACACTCTACACCCTACACTCTATGCCCTACACTCTAATCCCTACACTCTATACCCTACACTCTATACCCTACACTCTACACTCTATACCCTACACTCTACACCCTACACTCTATACCCTACACTCTAATCCCTACACTCTACACTCTATACCCTACACTCTATACCCTACACTCTACACCCTACACTCTCTACCCTACACTCTATACCCTACAATCTATACCCTACACTATATACCCTACACTATACACTCTATACCCTACACTCTACACTCTATACCCTACACTCTATACCCTACACTCTATACCCTACACTCTGTACCCTACACTCTATACCCTACACTCTACACTCTATACCCTACACTCTATACCCTACACTCTATACCCTACACTCTACACCCTACACTCTATACCCTACACTCTATACCATACACTCTAAACCCTACACTCTATACCCTACACTCTACACCCTACACTCTATACCCTACACTCTATACCATACACTCTATACCCTACACTCTACACTCTATACCCTACACTCTATACCCTACACTCTACACTCTCTATCCTACACTCTATACCCTACACTCTACACCCTACACTCTATACCATACACTCTATACCCTACACTCTACACTCTATACCCTACACTCTATACCCTACACTCTATGCCCTTCACTCTATACCCTACACTCTACACCCTACACTCTATACCCTACACTCTATACCATACACTCTATACCCTACACTCTACACTCTATACCCTACACTCTACACCCTACACTCTATACCCTACACTCTAATCCCTACACTCTACACTCTATACCCTACACTCTACACTCTATATCCAACACTCTATACCCTACACTCTATACCCTACACTCTTTGCCCTACACTCTATACCCTACACTCTATACCCTACACTCTACACCCTGCACTCTATACCCTACACACTATACCCTACACTTTACACTCTATACCCTACACTCTATACCCTACACTCTACACTCTATACCCTACACTCTATAGCCTACACTCTACAATCTATACCCTACACTCTATACCCTACACTCTATACCCTACAGTCTATACCCTACACTCTATACCCTAGACTCTACACTCTATACCTTACACTCTACACTCTATTCCCTACACTCTATACCCTACACTCTATACCCTACACTCTATACCCTACACTCTATACCCTACACTCTACACCCTACACTCTATACCCTACACTCTATACCATACACTCTATACCCTACACTCTACACTTTATACCCTACACTCTATACCCTACACTCTATACCCTACAGTCTATACCCTACACTCTATACCCTACACTCTACACTCTATACCTTACACTCTACACTCTATTCCCTACACTCTATACCCTACACTCTATACCCTACACTCTATACCCTACACTCTATACCCTACACTCTACACCCTACACTCTATACCCTACACTCTATACCCTACACTCTATACCCTACACTCTACACTCTATACCTTACACTCTACACTCTATTCCCTACACTCTATACCCTACACTCTATAACCTACACTCTATACCCTACACTCTACACCCTACACTCTATACCCTACACTCTATACCATACACTCTATACCCTACACTCTACACTCTATACCTTACACTCTACACTCTATTTACTACATTCTATACCCTACACTCTATACCCTACACTCTATACCCTACACTCTATACCCTACACTCTACACCCTACACTCTATACCATACACTCTATACCCTACACTCTATACCCTACACTCTACACCCTACACTCTATACCCTACACTCTATACCATACACCCTATACCCTACACTCTACACTCTATACCCTACACTCTATACCCTACACTCTACACTCTCTACCCTACACTCTATACCCTACAATCTATACCCTACACTCTATACCCTACACTATACACTCTATACCCTACACTCTACACTCTATACCCTACACTCTATACCCTACACTCTATACCCTACACTCTGTACCCTACACTCTATACCCTACACTCTACACTCTATACCGTACACTCTATACCCTACACTCTATACCCTACACTCTACACCCTACACTCTATACCCTACACTCTATACCCTACACTCTACACTCTATACCCTACACTCTACACTCTATACCCTACACTCTATACCCTACACTCTATACCCTACACTCTATACCCTACACTCTACACTCTATGCCCTACACTCTACACTCTATACCCTACACTCTACACTCTATACCCTACACTCTACACTCTATACCCTACACTCTATACCCTACACTCTATACCCTACACTCTACACTCTATACCTTACACTCTACACTCTATTCCCTACACTCTATGCCCTACACTCTATACCCTACACTCTATACCATACACTCTATACCCTACACTCTACACCCTACACTCTATACCATACACTCTATACCCTACACTCTACACTCTATACCTTACACTCTACACTCTATTCCCTACACTCTATGCCCTACACTCTATACCCTACACTCTATACCCTACACTCTATACCCTAGACTCTACACTCTCTACCCTACACTCTCTACCCTACACTCTATACCCTACACTCTATACCCTACACTCTACACTCTATACCTTACACTCTACACTCTATTCCCTACACTCTATGCCCTACACTCTATACCCTACACTCTATACCCTACACTCTATACCCTAGACTCTACACTCTCTACCCTACACTCTCTACCCTACACTCTATACCCTACACTCTATACCCTACACTCTACACTCTATACCCTACACTCTACACTCTATACCCTACACTCTATACCCTACACTCTATACCCTACACTCTACACTCTATACCCTACACTCTATACCCTACACTCTACACTCTATACCCTACACTCTATACCCTACACTCTATGCCCTATACTCTATACCCTACACTCTATACCCTACACTCTACACTCTATACCCTACACTCTATACCCTACACTCTATACCCTACACTCTACACTCTATACCCTACACTCTATACCCTACACTCTACACTCTATGCCCTACACTCTACACTCTATACCCTACACTCTACACTCTATACCCTACACTCTACACTCTATACCCTACACTCTATACCCTGAACTCTATACCCTACACTCTACACTCTATACCCTACACTCTATACCCTACACTCTACACCCTGCACTCTATACCCTACACACTATACCCTACACTTTACACTCTATACCCTACACTCTATACCCTACACTCTATACCCTACACTCTATACCCCACACTCTATACCCTACACTCTACACTCTATACCCTACACTCTATAGCCTACACTCTACAATCTATACCCTACACTCTATACCCTACACTCTATACCCTACAGTCTATACCCTACACTCGATACCCTACACTCTACACTCTATACCTTACACTCTACACTCTATTCCCTACACTCTATACCCTACACTCTATACCCTACACTCTATACCCTACACTCTATACCCTACACTCTACACCCTACACTCTATACCCTACACTCTATACCATACACTCTATACCCTACACTCTACACTTTATACCCTACACTCTATACCCTACACTCTATACCCTACAGTCTATACCCTACACTCTATACCCTACACTCTACACTCTATACCTTACACTCTACACTCTATTCCCTACACTCTATACCCTACACTCTATACCCTACACTCTATACCCTACACTCTATACCCTACACTCTACACCCTACACTCTATACCCTACACTCTATACCCTACACTCTATACCCTACACTCTACACTCTATACCTTACACTCTACACTCTATTCCCTACACTCTATACCCTACACTCTATACCCTACACTCTACACCCTACACTCTATACCCTACACTCTATACCATACACTCTATACCCTACACTCTACACTCTATACCTTACACTCTACACTCTATTCCCTACATTCTATACCCTACACTCTATACCCTACACTCTATACCCTACACTCTATACCCTACACTCTACACCCTACACTCTATACCATACACTCTATACCCTACACTCTATACCCTACACTCTACACCCTACACTCTATACCCTACACTCTATACCATACACTCTATACCCTACACTCTACACTCTATACTCTACACTCTATACCCTACACTCTACACTCTCTACCCTACACTCTATACCCTACAATCTAAACCCTACACTCTATACCCTACACTATACACTCTATACCCTACACTCTACACTCTATACCCTACACTCTATACCCTACACTCTATACCCTACACTCTGTACCCTACACTCTATACCCTACACTCTACACTCTATACCCTACACGCTATACCCTACACTCTATACCCTACACTCTACACCCTACACTCTATACCCTACACTCTATACCATACACTCTATACCCTACACTCTATACCCTACACTCTACACCCTACACTCTATACCCTACACTCTATACCATACACTCTATACCCTACACTCTACACTCTATACCCTACACTCTATACCCTACACTCTACACTCTCTACCCTACACTCTATACCCTACACTCTATACCCTACACTCTATACCCTACACTCTACACTCTATACCTTACACTCTACACTCTATTCCCTACACTCTATACCCTACACTCTACACCCTACACTCTATACCGTACACTTTATACCATACACTCTATACCCTACACTCTACACTCTATACCCTACACTCTACACCCTACACTCTATACCCTACACTCTAATCCCTACACTCTACACTCTATACCCTACACTCTATACCCTACACTCTACACTCTATACCTTACACTCTACACTCTATTCCCTACACTCTATACCCTACACTCTATACCCTACTCTCTATACCCTACACTCTACACCCTACACTCTATACCCTACACTCTATACCCTACACTCTATACCCTACACTCTACACTCTATACCCTACACTCTACACCCTACACTCTATACCCTACACTCTAATCCCTACACTCTACACTCTATACCCTACACTCTATACCCTACACTCTATACCCTACACTCTACACTCTCTACCCTACACTCTATACCCTACACTCTATACCCTACACTCTATACCCTACACTCTACACTCTATACCCTACACTCTACACTCTATACCCTACACTCTATACCCTACACTCTATACCCTACACTCTATACCCTACACTCTACACTCTATGCCCTACACTCTACACTCTATACCCTACACTCTACACTCTATACCCTTACACTCTACACTCTATACCCTACACTCTATACCCTACACTCTATACCCTACACTCTACACTCTATGCCCTACACTCTACACTCTATACCTTACACTCTACACTCTATTCCCTACACTCCATGCCCTACACTCTATACCCTACACTCTATACCATACACTCTATACCCTATACTCTACACCCTACACTCTATACCCTACACTCTATACCATACACTCTATACCCTACACTCTACACTCTATACCCTACACTCTACACCCTACACTCTATGCCCTACACTCTAATCCCTACACTCTATACCCTACACTCTATACCCTACACTCTACACTCTATACCCTACACTCTACACCCTACACTCTATACCCTACACTCTAATCCCTACACTCTACACTCTATACCCTACACTCTATACCCTACACTCTACACCCTACACTCTCTACCCTACACTCTATACCCTACAATCTATACCCTACACTATATACCCTACACTATACACTCTATACCCTACACTCTACACTCTATACCCTACACTCTATACCCTACACTCTATACCCTACACTCTGTACCCTACACTCTATACCCTACACTCTACACTCTATACCCTACACTCTATACCCTACACTCTATACCCTACACTCTACACCCTACACTCTATACCCTACACTCTATACCATACACTCTAAACCCTACACTCTATACCCTACACTCTACACCCTACACTCTATACCCTACACTCTATACCATACACTCTATACCCTACACTCTACACTCTATACCCTACACTCTATACCCTACACTCTACACTCTCTATCCTACACTCTATACCCTACACTCTACACCCTACACTCTATACCATACACTCTATACCCTACACTCTACACTCTATACCCTACACTCTATACCCTACACTCTATGCCCTTCACTCTATACCCTACACTCTACACCCTACACTCTATACCCTACACTCTATACCATACACTCTATACCCTACACTCTACACTCTATACCCTACACTCTACACCCTACACTCTATACCCTACACTCTAATCCCTACACTCTACACTCTATACCCTACACTCTACACTCTATATCCAACACTCTATACCCTACACTCTATACCCTACACTCTTTGCCCTACACTCTATACCCTACACTCTATACCCTACACTCTACACCCTGCACTCTATACCCTACACACTATACCCTACACTTTACACTCTATACCCTACACTCTATACCCTACACTCTACACTCTATACCCTACACTCTATAGCCTACACTCTACAATCTATACCCTACACTCTATACCCTACACTCTATACCCTACAGTCTATACCCTACACTCTATACCCTAGACTCTACACTCTATACCTTACACTCTACACTCTATTCCCTACACTCTATACCCTACACTCTATACCCTACACTCTATACCCTACACTCTATACCCTACACTCTACACCCTACACTCTATACCCTACACTCTATACCATACACTCTATACCCTACACTCTACACTTTATACCCTACACTCTATACCCTACACTCTATACCCTACAGTCTATAACCTACACTCTATACCCTACACTCTACACTCTATACCTTACACTCTAGACTCTATTCCCTACACTCTATACCCTACACTCTATACCCTACACTCTATACCCTACACTCTATACCCTACACTCTACACCCTACACTCTATACCCTACACTCTATACCCTACACTCTATACCCTACACTCTACACTCTATACCTTACACTCTACACTCTATTCCCTACACTCTATACCCTACACTCTATACCCTACACTCTATACCCTACACTCTATACCCTACACTCTACACACTACACTCTATACCCTAAACTCTATACCATACACTCTATACCCTACACTCTACACTCTATACCTTACACTCTACACTCTATTCCCTACATTCTATACCCTACACTCTATACCCTACACTCTATACCCTACACTCTATACCCTACACTCTACACCCTACACTCTATACCATACACTCTATACCCTACACTCTATACCCTACACTCTACACCCTACACTCTATACCCTACACTCTATACCATACACTCTATACCCTACACTCTACACTCTATACCCTACACTCTACACTCTCTACCCTACACTCTATACCCTACAATCTATACCCTACACTCTATACCCTACACTATACACTCTATACCCTACACTCTACACTCTATACCCTACACTCTATACCCTACACTCTATACCCTACACTCTGTACCCTACACTCTATACCCTACACTCTACACTCTATACCCTACACTCTATACCCTACACTCTATACCCTACACTCTACACCCTACACTCTATACCCTACACTCTATACCATACACTCTAAACCCTACACTCTATACCCTACACTCTACACCCTACACTCTATACCCTACACTCTATACCATACACTCTATACCCTACACTCTTTACTCTATACCCTACACTCTATACCCTACACTCTACACTCTCTATCCTACACTCTATACCCTACACTCTATACCCTACACTCTACACTCTATACCCTACACTCTACACTCTATACCTTACACTCTACACTCTATTCCCTACACTCTATACCCTACACTCTTTACCCTACACTCTACACCCTACACTCTATACCGTACACTTTATACCATACACTCTATACCCTACACTCTACACTCTATACCCTACACTCTACACCCTACACTCTATACCCTACACTCTAATCCCTACACTCTACACTCTATACCCTACACTCTACACTCTATACCTTACACTCTACACTCTATTCCCTACAGTCTATACCCTACACTATATACCCTACACTCTATACCCTACACTCTACACCCTACACTCTATACCCTACACTCTATACCCTACACTCTATACCCTACACTCTACACTCTATACCCTACACTCTACACCCTACACTCTATACCCTACACTCTAATCCCTACACTCTACACTCTATACCCTACACTCTATACCCTACACTCTACACTCTCTACCCTACACTCTATACCCTACACTCTATACCCTACACTCTATACCCTACACTCTACACTCTATACCCTACACTCTACACTCTATACCCTACACTCTATACCCTACACTCTATACCCTACACTCTATACCCTACACTCTACACTCTATGCCCTACACTCTACACTCTATACCCTACACTCTACACTCTATACCCTACACTCTATACCCTACACTCTACACTCTATGCCCTACACTCTACACTCTATACCTTACACTCTACACTCTATTCCCTACACTCTATGCCCTACACTCTATACCCTACACTCTATACCATACACTCTATACCCTACACTCTACACCCTACACTCTATACCCTACACTCTATACCATACACTCTATACCCTACACTCTACACTCTATACCCTACACTCTACACCCTACACTCTATGCCCTACACTCTAATCCCTACACTCTACACTCTATACCCTAAACTCTATACCCTACACTCTATACCCTAGACTCTACACTCTCTACCCTACACTCTCTACCCTACACTCTATACCCTACACTCTATACCTACACTCTACACTCTATACCCTACACTCTACACTCTATACCCTACACTCTATACCCTACACTCTATACCCTACACTCTACACTCTATACCCTACACTCTATACCCTACATTCTATACCCTACACTCTACACTCTATACCCTACACTCTATACCCTACACTCTATGCCCTATACTCTATACCCTACACTCTATGCCCTATACTCTATACCCTACACTCTATACCCTACACTCTACACTCTATACCCTACACTCTATACCCTACACTCTATACCCTACACTCTACACTCTATACCCTACAATCTGTACCCTACACTCTACACTCTATGCCCTACACTCTACACTCTATACCCTACACTCTACACTATATACCCTACACTCTACACTCTATACCCTACACTCTATACCCTACACTCTATACCCTACACTCTACACTCTATACCCTACACTCTATACCCTACACTCTACACCCTGCACTCTATACCCTACACACTATACCCTACACTTTACACTCTATACCCTACACTCTATACCCTACACTCTATACCCTACACTCTATACCCTACACTCTACACTCTATACCCTACACTCTATACCCTACATTCTATACCCTAGACTCTACACTCTATACCCTACACTCTATACCCTACACTCTATGCCCTATACTCTATACCCTACACTCTATGCCCTATACTCTATACCCTACACTCTATACCCTATACTCTACACTCTATACCCTACACTCTATACCCTACACTCTATACCCTACACTCTACACTCTATACCCTACACTCTATACCCTACACTCTATACCCTACACTCTATACCCCACACTCTATACCCTACACTCTATACCCTACACTCTACACTCTATACCCTACACTCTATAGCCTACACTCTACAATCTATACCCTACACTCTATACCCTACACTCTATACCCTACAGTCTATACCCTACACTCTATACCCTACACTCTACACTCTATACCTTACACTCTACACTCTATTCCCTACACTCTATACCCTACACTCCATACCCTACACTCTATACCCTACACTCTATACCCTACACTCTACACCCTACACTCTATACCCTACACTCTATACCATACACTCTATACCCTACACTCTACACTTTATACCCTACACTCTATACCCTACACTCTATACCCTACAGTCTATACCCTACACTCTATACCCTACACTCTACACTCTATACCTTACACTCTACACTCTATTCCCTACACTCTATACCCTACACTCTATACCCTACACTCTATACCCTACACTCTATACCCTACACTCTACACCCTACACTCTATACCCTACACTCTATACCCTACACTCTATACCCTACACTCTACACTCTATACCTTACACTCTACACTCTATTCCCTACACTCTATACCCTACACTCTATACCCTACACTCTATACCCTACACTCTACACCCTACACTCTATACCCTACACTCTATACCATACACTCTATACCCTACACTCTACACTCTATACCTTACACTCTACACTCTATTCCCTACATTCTATACCCTACACTCTATACCCTACACTCTATACCCTACACTCTATACCCTACACTCTACACCCTACACTCTATACCATACACTCTATACCCTACACTCTATACCCTACACTCTACACCCTACACTCTATACCCTACACTCTATACCATACACTCTATACCCTACACTCTACACTCTATACCCTACACTCTATACCCTACACTCTACACTCTCTACCCTACACTCTATACCCTACAATCTATACCCTACACTCTATACCCTACACTATACACTCTATACCCTACACTCTACACTCTATACCCTACACTCTATACCCTACACTCTATACCCTACACTCTGTACCCTACACTCTATACCCTACACTCTACACTCTATACCGTACACTCTATACCCTACACTCTATACCCTACACTCTACACCCTACACTCTATACCCTACACTCTATACCATACACTCTATACCCTACACTCTATACCCTACACTCTACACCCTACACTCTATACCCTACACTCTACACTCTATACCCTACACTCTACACTCTATACCCTACACTCTATACCCTACACTCTATACCCTACACTCTATACCCTACACTCTACACTCTATGCCCTACACTCTACACTCTATACCCTACACTCTACACTCTATACCCTACACTCTACACTCTATACCCTACACTCTATACCCTACACTCTATACCCTACACTCTACACTCTATACCTTACACTCTACACTCTATTCCCTACACTCTATGCCCTACACTCTATACCCTACACTCTATACCATACACTCTATACCCTACACTCTACACCCTACACTCTATACCCTACACTCTATATCCTACACTCTATACCCTACACTCTACACTCTATACCTTACACTCTACACTCTATTCCCTACACTCTATGCCCTACACTCTTTACCCTACACTCTATACCCTACACTCTATACCCTAGACTCTACACTCTCTACCCTACACTCTCTACCCTACACTCTATACCCTACACTCTATACCCTACACTCTACACTCTATACCCTACACTCTACACTCTATACCCTACACTCTATACCCTACACTCTATACCCTACACTCTACACTCTATACCCTACACTCTATACCCTACACTCTATACCCTACACTCTACACTCTATACCCTACACTCTATACCCTACACTCTATGCCCTATACTCTATACCCTACACTCTATACCCTACACTCTACACTCTATACCCTACACTCTATACCCTACACTCTATACCCTACACTCTACACTCTATACCCTACACTCTATACCCTACACTCTACACTCTATGCCCTACACTCTACACTCTATACCCTACACTCTACACTCTATACCCTACACTCTACACTCTATACCCTACACTCTATACCCTGAACTCTATACCCTACACTCTACACTCTATACCCTACACTCTATACCCTACACTCTAGGGTATAGAGTGTAGGGTATAGAGTGTAGAGTGTAGGATATAAAGTGTAGGGTATAGAGTGTAGAGTGTAGGGTATAGAGTGTAGGGTATAGAGTGTAGGGTATAGAGTGTAGAGTGTAGGGATTAGAGTGTAGGGTATAGAGTGTAGGGTATAGAGTGTAGAGTGTAGGGTATAGAGTGTAGGGTATAGAGTGTAGAGTGTAGGGTATAGAGTGTAGGGTATAGAGTGTAGGGTATAGAGTGTGGGGTATAGAGTGTAGGGTATAGAGTGTAGGGTATAGAGTGTAGAGTGTAGGGTATAGAGTGTAAGGTATAGAGTGTAGGGTATAGAGTGTAGAGTGTAGGGTATAGAGTGTAGGGTATAAAGTGTAGGGTATAGAGTGTAGAGCATAGAGTGTAGGGTATAGAGTGTAGGGTGTAGAGTGTAGGGTATAGAGTGTAGGGTATAGAGTATAGAGTGTAGGGTATAGAGTGTAGAGTGTAGGGTATAGAGTGTAGGGTATAGAGTGTAGGGTATAGAGTGTAGGGTATAGAGTGTAGAGTGTAGGGTATAGAGTGTAGAGTGTAGGGTATAGAGTGTATGGTATAGAGTGTAGGGTATAGAGTGTAGGGTGTAGAGTGTTGGGTATAGAGTGTAGGGTATAGAGTGTAGGGTATAGATTGTAGGGTATAGAGTGTAGGGAATAGAGTGTAGAGTGTAGGGTATAGAGTGTAGGGTATAGAGTGTAGAGTGTAGGGATTAGAGTGTAGGGTATAGAGTGTAGGGTCTAGAGTGTAGGGTATAGAGTGTAGAGTGTAGGGTATAGGGTGTAGGGTATAGAGTGTAGGGTATAGAGTGTAGGGCATAGAGTGTAGGGTATAGAGTGTAGGGTATAGAGTGTAGAGTGTAGGGTATAGAGTGTAGGGTATAGAGAGTAGGGTATAGAGTGTAGAGTGTAGGGTATAGAGTGTAGGGTATAGAGTGTAGAGTGTAGGGTATAGAGTGTAGGGTATAGAGTGTAGGGTATAGAGTGTAGAGTGTAGGGTATAGAGTGTAGGGTATAGAGTGTAGGATATAGAGTGTAGGGCATAGAGTGTAGGCTATAGAGTGTAGGGTATAGAGTGTAGAGTGTAGGGTATAGAGTGTAGGGTATAGAGTGTAGAGTGTAGGGTATAGAGTGTAGAGTGTAGGGTATAGAGTGTAGGGTAGAGAGTGTAGGGTAGAGAGTGTAGAGTGTAGGGTATAGAGTGTAGGGTATAGAGTGTAGGGTATAGAGTGTAGAGTGTAGGGATTAGAGTGTAGGGTATAGAGTGTAGGGTGTAGAGTGTAGGGTATAGAGTGTAGAGTGTAGGGTATAGAGTGTATGGTATAGAGTGTAGGGTATAGAGTGTAGGGTGTAGAGTGTAGGGTATAGAGTGTAGGGTATAGAGTGTAGGGTATAGAGTGTAGGGCATAGAGTGTAGGGAATAGAGTGTAGAATGTAAGATATAGAGTGTGGAGTGTAGGGCATAGAGTGTAGAGTGTAGGGTATAGAGTGTAGGGTATAGAGTGTAGGGTATAGAGTGTAGAGTGTAGGGTATAGAGTGCAGAGTGTAGGGTATAGAGTGTAGAGTGTAGGGCATAGAGTGTAGAGTGTAGGGTATAGAGTGTAGGGTATAGAGTGTAGGGTATAGAGTGTAGGGTATAGAGTGTAGAGTGTAGGGTATAGAGTGTAGAGTGTAGGGTATAGAGTGTAGGGTATAGAGTGTAGGGTATAGAGTGTAGGGTAGAGAGTGTAGAGTGTAGGGTATAGAGTGTAAGGTATAGAGTGTAGGGTATAGAGTGTAGAGTGTAGGGATTAGAGTGTAGGGTATAGAGTGTAGGGTGTAGAGTGTAGGGTATAGAGTGTAGAGTGTAGGGTATAGAGTGTAGGGTATAGAGTGTAGGGTATAGAGTGTAGAGTGTAGGGTATAGAGTGTAGAGTGTAGGGTATAGAGTGTAGAGTGTAGGGCATAGAGTGTAGAGTGTAGGGTATAGAGTGTAGGGTATAGAGTGTAGAGTGTAGGGTATAGAGTGTAGGGTATAGAGTGTAGGGTATAGAGTGTAGAGTGTAGGGTATAGAGTGTAGGGTATAGAGTATAGGGCATAGAGTGTAGGGTATAGAGTGTAGGGTATAGAGTGTAGAGTGTAGGGTATAGAGTGTAGGGTATAGAGTGTAGGGTATAGAGTGTAGAGTGTAGGGTATAGAGTGTAGGGTATAGAGTGTAGGGTATAGAGTGTAGAGTGTAGGGTATAGAGTGTAGAGTGTAGGGTATAGAGTGTAGGGTATAGAGTGTAGGGTAGAGAGTGTAGGGTATAGAGTGTAGAGTGTAGGGTATAGAATGTAGGGTATAGAGTGTAGGGTATAGAGTGTAGAGTGTAGGGATTAGAGTGTAGGGCATAGAGTGTAGGGTGTAGAGTGTAGGGTATAGAGTGTAGAGTGTAGGGTATAGAGTGTATGGTATAGAGTGTAGGGTATAGAGTGTAGGGTGTAGAGTGTAGGGTATAGAGTGTATGGTATAGAGTGTAGGGTATAGAGTGTAGGGCATGGAGTGTAGGGAATAGAGTGTAGAGTGTAAATTATAGAGTGTAGAGTGTAGGGCATAGAGTGTAGAGTGTAGGGTATAGAGTGTAGGGTATAGAGTGTAGGGTATAGAGTGTAGAGTGTAGGGTATAGAGTGTAGAGTGTAGGGTATAGAGTGTAGAGTGTAGGGCATAGAGTGTAGAGTGTAGGGTATAGAGTGTAGGGTATAGAGTGTAGGGTATAGAGTGTAGGGTATAGAGTGTAGAGTGTAGGGTATAGAGTGTAGAGTGTAGGGTATAGAGTGTAGGGTATAGAGTGTAGGGTATAGAGTGTAGGGTAGAGAGTGTAGAGTGTAGGGTATAGAGTGTAGGGTATAGAGTGTAGGGTATAGAGTGTAGAGTGTAGGGATTAGAGTGTAGGGTATAGAGTGTAGGGTGTAGAGTGTAGGGTATAGAGTGTAGAGTGTAGGGTATAGAGTGTAGGGTATAGAGTGTAGGGTATAGAGTGTAGGGTGTAGAGTGTAGGGTATAGAGTGTAGGGTATAGAGTGTAGAGTGTAGGGATTAGAGTGTAGGGTATAGAGTGTAGGGTGTAGAGTGTAGGGTATAGAGTGTAGAGTGTAGGGTATAGAGTGTAGGGTATAGAGTGTAGGGATTAGAGTGTAGGGCATAGAGTGTAGGGTGTAGAGTGTAGGGTATAGAGTGTAGAGTGTAGGGTATAGAGTGTATGGTATAGAGTGTAGGGTATAGAGTGTAGGGTGTAGAGTGTAGGCTATAGAGTGTATGGTATAGAGTGTAGGGTATAGAGTGTAGGGCATGGAGTGTAGGGAATAGAGTGTAGAGTGTAAGGTATAGAGTGTAGAGTGTAGGGCATAGAGTGTAGAGTGTAGGGTATAGAGTGTAGGGTATAGAGTGTAGGGTATAGAGTGTAGAGTGTAGGGTATAGAGTGTAGAGTGTAGGGTATAGAGTGTAGAGTGTAGGGCATAGAGTGTAGAGTGTAGGGTATAGAGTGTAGGGTATAGAGTGTAGGGTATAGAGTGTAGGGTATAGAGTGTAGAGTGTAGGGTATAGAGTGTAGAGTGTAGGGTATAGAGTGTAGGGTATAGAGTGTAGGGTATAGAGTGTAGGGTAGAGAGTGTAGAGTGTAGGGTATAGAGTGTAGGGTATAGAGTGTAGGGTATAGAGTGTAGAGTGTAGGGATTAGAGTGTAGGGTATAGAGTGTAGGGTGTAGAGTGTAGGGTATAGAGTGTAGAGTGTAGGGTATAGAGTGTAGGGTGTAGAGTGTAGGGTATAGAGTGTAGGGTATAGAGTGTAGGGTATAAAGTGTAGGGAATAGAGTGTAGAGTGTAAGGTATAGAGTGTAGAGTGTAGGGTATAGAGTGTAGAGTGTAGGGATTAGAGTGTAGGGTATAGAGTGTAGGGTGTAGAGTGTAGGGTATAGAGTGTAGAGTGTAGGGTATAGAGTGTATGGTATAAAGTGTACGGTATAGAGTGTAGGGTGTAGAGTGTAGGGTATAGAGTGTAGGGAATAGAGTGTAGAGTGTAAGGTATAGAGTGTAGAGTGTAGGGTATAGAGTGTAGAGTGTAGGGTATAGAGTGTAGGGTATAGAGTGTAGGGTATAGAGTGTAGGGTAGAGAGTGTAGAGTGTAGGGTATAGAGTGTAGGGTATAGAGTGTAGAGTGTAGGGTATAGAGTGTATGGTATAGAGTGTAGGGTATAGAGTGTAGGGTGTAGAGTGTAGGGTATAGAGTGTAGGGTATAGAGTGTATGGTATAGAGTGTAGGGTATAGAGTGTAGGGTGTAGAGTGTAGGGTATAGAGTGTAGGGTATAGAGTGTAGGGTATAGAGTGTAGAGTGTAGGGTATAGAGTGTAGGGTACAGAGTGTAGGGTATAGAGTGTAGGGTATAGAGTGTAGGGTATAGAGTGTAGAGTGTAGGGTATAGAGTGTATAGTGTAGGGTATAGAGTGTAGGGTATAGATTGTAGGGTATAGAGTGTAGGGTAGAGAGTGTAGAGTGTAGGGTATAGAGTGTAGGGTATAGAGTGTAGAGTGTAGGGTATAGAGTGTATGGTATAGAGTGTAGGGTATAGAGTGTAGGGTGTAGAGTGTAGGGTATAGAGTGTAGGGTATAGAGTGTATGGTATAGAGTGTAGGGTGTAGAGTGTAGGGTATAGAGTGTAGGGTATAGAGTGTAGGGTATAGAGTGTAGGGTATAGAATGTAGGGAACAGAGTGTAGAGTGTAAGGTATAGAGTGTAGAGTGTAGGGTATAGAGTGTATGGTATAGAGTGTAGGGTATAGAGTGTAGGGTGTAGAGTGTAGGGTATAGAGTGTAGGGTATAGAGTGTAGGGTATAGAGTGTAGGGAATAGAGTGTAGAGTGTAAGGTATAGAGTGTAGAGTGTAGGGTATAGAGTGTAGGGTATAGAGTGTAGGGTATAGAGTGTAGGGTGTAGAGTGTAGGGTATAGAGTGTAGGGTATAGAGTGTAGGGTATAGAGTGTAGGGTATAGAGTGTAGGGAATAGAGTGTAGAGTGTAAGTTATAGAGTGTAGAGTGTAGGGTATAGAGTGTAGGGTATAGACTGTAGGGTATAGAGTGTAGGGTATAGAGTGTAGGGTATAAAGTGTAGAGTGTAGGGAATAGAGTGTATGGTATAGAGTGTAGGGTATAGAGTGTAGAGTGTAGGGTATAGAGTGTAGGGTATAGAGTGTAGGGTATAGAGTGTAGGGTATAGAGTGTAGGGAATAGAGTGTAGAGTGTAAGGTATAGAGTGTAGAGTGTAGGGTATAGAGTGTAGGGTATAGACTGTAGGGTATAGAGTGTAGGGTATAGAGTGTAGGGTATAGATTGTAGAGTGTAGGCTATAGAGTGTAGGGTATAGAGTGTAGAGTGTAGGGTATAGAGTGTAGGGTATAGAGTGTAGGGTATAGAGTGTAGGGTATAGAGTGTAGGGTATAGAGTGTAAAGTGTAGGGTATAGTGTGTAGGGTATAGAGTGCAGGGTGTAGAGTGTAGGGTATAGAGTGTAGGGTATAGAGTGTAGAGTGTAGGGTATAGAGTGTAGGGTATAGAGTGTAGGGTATAGAGTGTAGAGTGTAGGGTATAGAGTGTAGAGTGTAGGGTATAGAGTGTAGAGTGTAGGGCATAGAGTGTAGAGTGTAGGGTATAGAGTGTAGGGTATAGAGTGTAGGGTATAGAGTGTAGGGTATAGAGTGTAGGGTATAGAGTGTAGAGTGTAGGGTATAGAGTGTAGGGTATAGAGTATAGGGCATAGAGTGTAGGGTATAGAGTGTAGGGTATAGAGTGTAGAGTGTAGGGTATAGAGTGTAGGGTATAGAGTGTAGGGTATAGAGTGTAGAGTGTAGGGTATAGAGTGTAGGGTATAGAGTGTAGGGTATAGAGTGTAGAGTGTAGGGTATAGAGTGTAGAGTGTAGGGTATAGAGTGTAGGGTATAGAGTGTAGGGTAGAGAGTGTAGGGTAGAGAGTGTAGAGTCTAGGGTATAGAGTGTAGGGTATAGAGTGTAGGGTATAGAGTGTAGAGTGTAGGGATTAGAGTGTAGGGCATAGAGTGTAGGGTGTAGAGTGTAGGGTATAGAGTGTAGAGTGTAGGGTATAGAGTGTATGGTATAGAGTGTAGGGTATACAGTGTAGGGTGTAGAGTGTAGGGTATAGAGTGTATGGTATAGAGTGTAGGGTATAGAGTGTAGGGCATAGAGTGTAGGGAATAGAGTGTAGAGTGTAAGGTATAGAGTGTAGAGTGTAGGGCATAGAGTGTAGAGTGTAGGGTATAGAGTGTAGGGTATAGAGTGTAGGGTATAGAGTGTAGAGTGTAGGGTATAGAGTGTAGAGTGTAGGGTATAGAGTGTAGAGTGTAGGGCATAGAGTGTAGAGTGTAGGGTATAGAGTGTAGGGTATAGAGTGTAGGGTATAGAGTGTAGGGTATAGAGTGTAGAGTGTAGGGTATAGAGTGTAGAGTGTAGGGTATAGAGTGTAGGGTGTAGAGTGTAGGGTATAGAGTGTAGGGTATAGAGTGTATGGTATAGAGTGTAGGGTATAGAGTGTAGGGTGTAGAGTGTAGGGTATAGAGTGTAGGGTATAGAGTGTAGGGTATAGAGTGTAGAGTGTAGGGTATAGAATGTAGGGTACAGAGTGTAGGGTATAGAGTGTAGGGTATAGAGTGTAGGGTATAGAGTGTAGAGTGTAGGGTATAGAGTGTATAGTGTAGGGTATAGAGTGTAGGGTATAGATTGTAGGGTATAGAGTGTAGGGTAGAGAGTGTAGAGTGTAGGGTATAGAGTGTAGGGTATAGAGTGTAGAGTGTAGGATATAGAGTGTATGGTATAGAGTGTAGGGTATAGAGTGTAGGGTGTAGAGTGTAGGGTATAGAGTGTAGGGTATAGAGTGTATGGTATAGAGTGTAGGGTGTAGAGTGTAGGGTATAGAGTGTAGGGTATAGAGTGTAGGGTATAGAGTGTAGGGTATAGAATGTAGGGAATAGAGTGTAGAGTGTAAGGTATAGAGTGTAGAGTGTAGGGTATAGAGTGTATGGTATAGAGTGTAGGGTATAGAGTGTAGGGTGTAGAGTATAGGGTATAGAGTGTAGGGTATAGAGTGTAGGGTATAGAGTGTAGGGTATAGAGTGTAGGGAATAGAGTGTAGAGTGTAAGGTATAGAGTGTAGAGTGTAGGGTATAGAGTGTAGGGTATAGAGTGTAGGGTATAGAGTGTAGGGTGTAGAGTGTAGGGTATAGAGTGTAGGGTATAGAGTGTAGGGTATAGAGTGTAGGGAATAGAGTGTAGAGTGTAAGGTATAGAGTGTAGAGTGTAGGGTATAGAGTGTAGGGTATAGACTGTAGGGTATAGAGTGTAGGGTATAGAGTGTAGGGTATAAAGTGTAGAGTGTAGGGTATAGAGTGTATGGTATAGAGTGTAGGGTATAGAGTGTAGGGTGTAGAGTGTAGGGTATAGAGTGTAGGGTATAGAGTGTAGGGTATAGAGTGTAGGGAATAGAGTGTAGAGTGTAAGGTATAGAGTGTAGAGTGTAGGGTATAGAGTGTAGGGTATAGACTGTAGGGTATAGAGTGTAGGGTATAGAGTGTAGGGTATAGATTGTAGAGTGTAGGCTATAGAGTGTAGGGTATAGAGTGTAGAGTGTAGGGTATAGAGTGTAGGGTATAGAGTGTAGGGTATAGAGTGTAGGGTATAGAGTGTAGGGTATAGAGTGTAAAGTGTAGGGTATAGTGTGTAGGGTATAGAGTGCAGGGTGTAGAGTGTAGGGTATAGAGTGAAGGGTATAGAGTGTAGAGTGTAGGGTATAGAGTGTAGGGTATAGAGTGTAGGGTATAGAGTGTAGAGTGTAGGGTATAGAGTGTAGAGTGTAGGGTATAGAGTGTAGAGTGTAGGGCATAGAGTGTAGAGTGTAGGGTATAGAGTGTAGGGTATAGAGTGTAGAGTGTAGGGTATAGAGTGTAGGGTATAGAGTGTAGGGTATAGAGTGTAGAGTGTAGGGTATAGAGTGTAGGGTATAGAGTATAGGGCATAGAGTGTAGGGTATAGAGTATAGGGCATAGAGTGTAGGGTATAGAGTGTAGGGTATAGAGTGTAGAGTGTAGGGTATAGAATGTAGGGTATAGAGTGTAGGGTATAGAGTGTAGAGTGTAGGGTATAGAGTGTAGGGTATAGAGTGTAGGGTATAGAGTGTAGAGTGTAGGGTATAGAGTGTAGAGTGTAGGGTATAGAGTGTAGGGTATAGAGTGTAGGGTAGAGAGTGTAGGGTAGAGAGTGTAGAGTCTAGGGTATAGAGTGTAGGGTATAGAGTGTAGGGTATAGAGTGTAGAGTGTAGGGATTAGAGTGTACAGCATAGAGTGTAGGGTGTAGAGTGTAGGGTATAGAGTGTAGAGTGTAGGGTATAGAGTGTATGGTATAGAGTGTAGGGTATAGAGTGTAGGGTGTAGAGTGTAGGGTATAGAGTGTATGGTATAGAGTGTAGGGTATAGAGTGTAGGGCATAGAGTGTAGGGAATAGAGTGTAGAGTGTAAGGTATAGAGTGTAGAGTGTAGGGCATAGAGTGTAGAGTGTAGGGTATAGAGTGTAGGGTATAGAGTGTAGGGTATAGAGTGTAGAGTGTAGGGTATAGAGTGTAGAGTGTAGGGTATAGAGTGTAGAGTGTAGGGCATAGAGTGTAGAGTGTAGGGTATAGAGTGTAGGGTATAGAGTGTAGGGTATAGAGTGTAGGGTATAGAGTGTAGAGTGTAGGGTATAGAGTGTAGAGTGTAGGGTATAGAGTGTAGGGTATAGAGTGTAGGGTATAGAGTGTAGGGTAGAGAGTGTAGAGTGTAGGGTATAGAGTGTAGGGTATAGAGTGTAGGATATAGAGTGTAGAGTGTAGGGATTAGAGTGTAGGGTATAGAGTGTAGGGTGTAGAGTGTAGGGTATAGAGTGTAGAGTGTAGGGTATAGAGTGTAGGGTATAGAGTGTAGGGTATAGAGTGTAGGGTGTAGAGTGTAGGGTATAGAGTGTAGGGTATAGAGTGTAGGGTATAGAGTGTAGGGAATAGAGTGTAGAGTGTAAGGTATAGAGTGTAGAGTGTAGGGTATAGAGTGTAGAGTGTAGGGATTAGAGTGTAGGGTATAGAGTGTAGGGTGTAGAGTGTAGGGTATAGAGTGTAGAGTGTAGGGTATAGAGTGTATGGTATAAAGTGTACGGTATAGAGTGTAGGGTGTAGAGTGTAGGGTATAGAGTGTAGGGTATAGAGTGTAGGGAATAGAGTGTAGAGTGTAAGGTATAGAGTGTAGAGTGTAGGGTATAGAGTGTAGAGTGTAGGGTATAGAGTGTAGGGTATAGAGTGTAGGGTATAGAGTGTAGGATAGAGAGTGTAGAGTGTAGGGTATAGAGTGTAGGGTATAGAGTGTAGAGTGTAGGGTATAGAGTGTAGGGTATAGAGTATAGGGCATAGAGTGTAGGGTATAGAGTATAGGGCATAGAGTGTAGGGTATAGAGTGTAGGGTATAGAGTGTAGAGTGTAGGGTATAGAATGTAGGGTATAGAGTGTAGGGTATAGAGTGTAGAGTGTAGGGTATAGAGTGTAGGGTATAGAGTGTAGGGTATAGAGTGTAGAGTGTAGGGTATAGAGTGTAGAGTGTAGGGTATAGAGTGTAGGGTAGAGAGTGTAGGGTAGAGAGTGTAGAGTCTAGGGTATAGAGTGTAGGGTATAGAGTGTAGGGTATAGAGTGTAGAGTGTAGGGATTAGAGTGTAGGGTATAGGGTGTAGGGTATAGAGTGTAGGGTATAGAGTGTAGAGTGTAGGGTATAGAGTGTAGGGTATAGAGGTATAGAGTATAGGGCATAGAGTGTAGGGTATAGAGTATAGGGCATAGAGTGTAGGGTATAGAGTGTAGGGTATAGAGTGTAGAGTGTAGGGTATAGAATGTAGGGTATAGAGTGTAGGGTATAGAGTGTAGAGTGTAGGGTATAGAGTGTAGGGTATAGAGTGTAGGGTATAGAGTGTAGAGTGTAGGGTATAGAGTATAGAGTGTAGGGTATAGAGTGTAGGGTATAGAGTGTAGGGTAGAGAGTGTAGGGTAGAGAGTGTAGAGTCTAGGGTATAGAGTGTAGGGTATAGAGTGTAGAGTGTAGGGATTAGAGTGTACGGCATAGAGTGTAGGGTGTAGAGTGTAGGGTATAGAATGTAGAGTGTAGGGTATAGAGTGTATGGTATAGAGTGTAGGGTATAGAGTGTAGGGTGTAGAGTGTAGGGTATAGAGTGTATGGTATAGAGTGTAGGGTATAGAGTGTAGGGCATAGAGTGTAGGGAATAGAGTGTAGAGTGTAAGGTATAGAGTGTAGAGTGTAGGGCATAGAGTGTAGAGTGTAGGGTATAGAGTGTAGGGTATAGAGTGTAGGGTATAGAGTGTAGAGTGTAGGGTATAGAGTGTAGGGTATAGAGTGTAGGGTATAGAGTGTAGAGTGTAGGGTATAGAGTGTAGGGTATAGAGTATAGGGCATAGAGTGTAGGGTATAGAGTATAGGGCATAGAGTGTAGGGTATAGAGTGTAGGGTATAGAGTGTAGAGTGTAGGGTATAGAATGTAGGGTATAGAGTGTAGGGTATAGAGTGTAGGGTGTAGAGTGTAGGGTATAGAGTGTAGAGTGTAGGGTATAGAGTGTATGGTATAGAGTGTAGGGTATAGAGTGTAGGGTATAGAGTGTAGGGTATAGAGTGTAAAGTGTAGGGTATAGTGTGTAGGGTATAGAGTGCAGGGTGTAGAGTGTAGGGTATAGAGTGAAGAGTATAGAGTGTAGAGTGTAGGGTATAGAGTGTAGGGTATAGAGTGTAGGGTATAGAGTGTAGAGTGTAGGGTATAGAGTGTAGAGTGTAGGGTATAGAGTGTAGAGTGTAGGGCATAGAGTGTAGAGTGTAGGGTATAGAGTGTAGGGTATAGAGTGTAGAGTGTAGGGTATAGAGTGTAGGGTATAGAGTGTAGGGTATAGAGTGTAGAGTGTAGGGTATAGAGTGTAGGGTATAGAGTATAGGGCATAGAGTGTAGGGTATAGAGTATAGGGCATAGAGTGTAGGGTATAGAGTGTAGGGTATAGAGTGTAGAGTGTAGGGTATAGAATGTAGGGTATAGAGTGTAGGGTATAGAGTGTAGAGTGTAGGGTATAGAGTGTAGGGTATAGAGTGTAGGGTATAGAGTGTAGAGTGTAGGGTATAGAGTGTAGAGTGTAGGGTATAGAGTGTAGGGTATAGAGTGTAGGGTAGAGAGTGTAGGGTAGAGAGTGTAGAGTCTAGGGTATAGAGTGTAGGGTATAGAGTGTAGGGTATAGAGTGTAGAGTGTAGGGATTAGAGTGTACAGCATAGAGTGTAGGGTGTAGAGTGTAGGGTATAGAGTGTAGAGTGTAGGGTATAGAGTGTATGGTATAGAGTGTAGGGTATAGAGTGTAGGGTGTAGAGTGTAGGGTATAGAGTGTATGGTATAGAGTGTAGGGTATAGAGTGTAGGGCATAGAGTGTAGGGAATAGAGTGTAGAGTGTAAGGTATAGAGTGTAGAGTGTAGGGCATAGAGTGTAGAGTGTAGGGTATAGAGTGTAGGGTATAGAGTGTAGGGTATAGAGTGTAGAGTGTAGGGTATAGAGTGTAGAGTGTAGGGTATAGAGTGTAGAGTGTAGGGCATAGAGTGTAGAGTGTAGGGTATAGAGTGTAGGGTATAGAGTGTAGGGTATAGAGTGTAGGGTATAGAGTGTAGAGTGTAGGGTATAGAGTGTAGAGTGTAGGGTATAGAGTGTAGGGTATAGAGTGTAGGGTATAGAGTGTAGGGTAGAGAGTGTAGAGTGTAGGGTATAGAGTGTAGGGTATAGAGTGTAGGATATAGAGTGTAGAGTGTAGGGATTAGAGTGTAGGGTATAGAGTGTAGGGTATAGAGTGTAGAGTGTAGGGATTAGAGTGTACAGCATAGAGTGTAGGGTGTAGAGTGTAGGGTATAGAGTGTAGAGTGTAGGGTATAGAGTGTATGGTATAGAGTGTAGGGTATAGAGTGTAGGGTGTAGAGTGTAGGGTATAGAGTGTATGGTATAGAGTGTAGGGTATAGAGTGTAGGGCATAGAGTGTAGGGAATAGAGTGTAGAGTGTAAGGTATAGAGTGTAGAGTGTAGGGCATAGAGTGTAGAGTGTAGGGTATAGAGTGTAGGGTATAGAGTGTAGGGTATAGAGTGTAGAGTGTAGGGTATAGAGTGTAGAGTGTAGGGTATAGAGTGTAGAGTGTAGGGCATAGAGTGTAGAGTGTAGGGTATAGAGTGTAGGGTATAGAGTGTAGGGTATAGAGTGTAGGGTATAGAGTGTAGAGTGTAGGGTATAGAGTGTAGAGTGTAGGGTATAGAGTGTAGGGTATAGAGTGTAGGGTATAGAGTGTAGGGTAGAGAGTGTAGAGTGTAGGGTATAGAGTGTAGGGTATAGAGTGTAGGATATAGAGTGTAGAGTGTAGGGATTAGAGTGTAGGGTATAGAGTGTAGGGTGTAGAGTGTAGGGTATAGAGTGTAGAGTGTAGGGTATAGAGTGTAGGGTATAGAGTGTAGGGTATAGAGTGTAGGGTGTAGAGTGTAGGGTATAGAGTGTAGGGTATAGAGTGTAGGGTATAGAGTGTAGGGAATAGAGTGTAGAGTGTAAGGTATAGAGTGTAGAGTGTAGGGTATAGAGTGTAGAGTGTAGGGATTAGAGTGTAGGGTATAGAGTGTAGGGTGTAGAGTGTAGGGTATAGAGTGTAGAGTGTAGGGTATAGAGTGTATGGTATAAAGTGTACGGTATAGAGTGTAGGGTGTAGAGTGTAGGGTATAGAGTGTAGGGTATAGAGTGTAGGGAATAGAGTGTAGAGTGTAAGGTATAGAGTGTAGAGTGTAGGGTATAGAGTGTAGAGTGTAGGGTATAGAGTGTAGGGTATAGAGTGTAGGGTATAGAGTGTAGGATAGAGAGTGTAGAGTGTAGGGTATAGAGTGTAGGGTATAGAGTGTAGAGTGTAGGGTATAGAGTGTAGGGTATAGAGTATAGGGCATAGAGTGTAGGGTATAGAGTATAGGGCATAGAGTGTAGGGTATAGAGTGTAGGGTATAGAGTGTAGAGTGTAGGGTATAGAATGTAGGGTATAGAGTGTAGGGTATAGAGTGTAGAGTGTAGGGTATAGAGTGTAGGGTATAGAGTGTAGGGTATAGAGTGTAGAGTGTAGGGTATAGAGTGTAGAGTGTAGGGTATAGAGTGTAGGGTAGAGAGTGTAGGGTAGAGAGTGTAGAGTCTAGGGTATAGAGTGTAGGGTATAGAGTGTAGGGTATAGAGTGTAGAGTGTAGGGATTAGAGTGTAGGGTATAGGGTGTAGGGTATAGAGTGTAGGGTATAGAGTGTAGAGTGTAGGGTATAGAGTGTAGGGTATAGAGGTATAGAGTATAGGGCATAGAGTGTAGGGTATAGAGTATAGGGCATAGAGTGTAGGGTATAGAGTGTAGGGTATAGAGTGTAGAGTGTAGGGTATAGAATGTAGGGTATAGAGTGTAGGGTATAGAGTGTAGAGTGTAGGGTATAGAGTGTAGGGTATAGAGTGTAGGGTATAGAGTGTAGAGTGTAGGGTATAGAGTATAGAGTGTAGGGTATAGAGTGTAGGGTATAGAGTGTAGGGTAGAGAGTGTAGGGTAGAGAGTGTAGAGTCTAGGGTATAGAGTGTAGGGTATAGAGTGTAGAGTGTAGGGATTAGAGTGTACGGCATAGAGTGTAGGGTGTAGAGTGTAGGGTATAGAATGTAGAGTGTAGGGTATAGAGTGTATGGTATAGAGTGTAGGGTATAGAGTGTAGGGTGTAGAGTGTAGGGTATAGAGTGTATGGTATAGAGTGTAGGGTATAGAGTGTAGGGCATAGAGTGTAGGGAATAGAGTGTAGAGTGTAAGGTATAGAGTGTAGAGTGTAGGGCATAGAGTGTAGAGTGTAGGGTATAGAGTGTAGGGTATAGAGTGTAGGGTATAGAGTGTAGAGTGTAGGGTATAGAGTGTAGGGTATAGAGTGTAGGGTATAGAGTGTAGAGTGTAGGGTATAGAGTGTAGGGTATAGAGTATAGGGCATAGAGTGTAGGGTATAGAGTATAGGGCATAGAGTGTAGGGTATAGAGTGTAGGGTATAGAGTGTAGAGTGTAGGGTATAGAATGTAGGGTATAGAGTGTAGGGTATAGAGTGTAGGGTGTAGAGTGTAGGGTATAGAGTGTAGAGTGTAGGGTATAGAGTGTATGGTATAGAGTGTAGGGTATAGAGTGTAGGGTGTAGAGTGTAGGGTATAGAGTGTATGGTATAGAGTGTAGGGTATAGAGTGTAGGGCATAGAGTGTAGGGAATAGAGTGTAGAGTGTAAGGTATAGAGTGTAGAGTGTAGGGCATAGAGTGTAGAGTGTAGGATATAGAGTGTAGGGTATAGAGTGTAGGGTATAGAGTGTAGAGTGTAGGGTATAGAGTGTAGAGTGTAGGGTATAGAGTGTAGAGTGTAGGGCATAGAGTGTAGAGTGTAGGGTATAGAGTGTAGGGTATAGAGTGTAGGGTATAGAGTGTAGGGTATAGAGTGTAGAGTGTAGGGTATAGAGTGTAGAGTGTAGGGTATAGAGTGTAGGGTATAGAGTGTAGGGTATAGAGTGTAGGGTAGAGAGTGTAGAGTGTAGGGTATAGAGTGTAGGGTATAGAGTGTAGGATATAGAGTGTAGAGTGTAGGGATTAGAGTGTAGGGTATAGAGTGTAGGGTGTAGAGTGTAGGGTATAGAGTGTAGAGTGTAGGGTATAGAGTGTAGGGTATAGAGTGTAGGGTGTAGAGTGTAGGGTATAGAGTGTAGGGTATAGAGTGTAGGGTATAGAGTGTAGGGAATAGAGTGTAGAGTGTAAGGTATAGAGTGTAGAGTGTAGGGTATAGAGTGTAGAGTGTAGGGATTAGAGTGTAGGGTATAGAGTGTAGGGTGTAGAGTGTAGGGTATAGAGTGTAGAGTGTAGGGTATAGAGTGTATGGTATAAAGTGTACGGTATAGAGTGTAGGGTGTAGAGTGTAGGGTATAGAGTGTAGGGTATAGAGTGTAGGGAATAGAGTGTAGAGTGTAAGGTATAGAGTGTAGAGTGTAGGGTATAGAGTGTAGAGTGTAGGGTATAGAGTGTAGGGTATAGAGTGTAGGGTATAGAGTGTAGGATAGAGAGTGTAGAGTGTAGGGTATAGAGTGTAGAGTATAGAGTGTAGAGTGTAGGGTATAGAATGTAGGGTATAGAGTGTAGGGTATAGAGTGTAGAGTGTAGGGTATAGAGTGTAGGGTATAGAGTGTAGGGTATAGAGTGTAGAGTGTAGGGTATAGAGTGTAGAGTGTAGGGTATAGAGTGTAGGGTATAGAGTGTAGGGTAGAGAGTGTAGGGTAGAGAGTGTAGAGTCTAGGGTATAGAGTGTAGGGTATAGAGTGTAGGGTATAGAGTGTAGAGTGTAGGGATTAGAGTGTAGGGTATAGGGTGTAGGGTATAGAGTGTAGGGTATAGAGTGTAGAGTGTAGGGTATAGAGTGTAGGGTATAGAGGTATAGAGTATAGGGCATAGAGTGTAGGGTATAGAGTATAGGGCATAGAGTGTAGGGTATAGAGTGTAGGGTATAGAGTGTAGAGTGTAGGGTATAGAATGTAGGGTATAGAGTGTAGGGTATAGAGTGTAGAGTGTAGGGTATAGAGTGTAGGGTATAGAGTGTAGGGTATAGAGTGTAGAGTGTAGGGTATAGAGTGTAGAGTGTAGGGTATAGAGTGTAGGGTATAGAGTGTAGGGTAGAGAGTGTAGGGTAGAGAGTGTAGAGTCTAGGGTATAGAGTGTAGGGTATAGAGTGTAGGGTATAGAGTGTAGAGTGTAGGGATTAGAGTGTACGGCATAGAGTGTAGGGTGTAGAGTGTAGGGTATAGAGTGTAGAGTGTAGGGTATAGAGTGTATGGTATAGAGTGTAGGGTATAGAGTGTAGGGTGTAGAGTGTAGGGTATAGAGTGTATGGTATAGAGTGTAGGGTATAGAGTGTAGGGCATAGAGTGTAGGGAATAGAGTGTAGAGTGTAAGGTATAGAGTGTAGAGTGTAGGGCATAGAGTGTAGAGTGTAGGGTATAGAGTGTAGGGTATAGAGTGTAGGGTATAGAGTGTAGAGTGTAGGGTATAGAGTGTAGAGTGTAGGGTATAGAGTGTAGAGTGTAGGGCATAGAGTGTAGAGTGTAGGGTATAGAGTGTAGGGTATAGAGTGTAGGGTATAGAGTGTAGGGTATAGAGTGTAGGGTATAGAGTGTAGAGTGTAGATTGTAGGGTATAGAGTGTAGGGTATAGAGTGTAGGGTATACAGTGTAGGGTAGAGAGTGTAGAGTGTAGGGTATAGAGTGTAGGGTATAGAGTGTAGGGTATAGAGTGTAGAGTGTAGGGATTAGAGTGTAGGGTATAGAGTGTAGGGTGTAGAGTGTAGGGTATAGAGTGTAGAGTGTAGGGTATAGAGGTATAGAGTGTAGGGTATAGAGTGTAGGGTATAGAATGTAGGGTGTAGAGTGTAGGGTATAGAGTGTAGGGTATAGAGTGTAGAGTGTAGGGATTAGAGTGTAGGGTATAGAGTGTAGGGTGTAGAGTGTAGGGTATAGAGTGTAGAGTGTAGGGTATAGAGGTATAGAGTGTAGGGTATAGAGTGTAGGGTATAGAGTGTAGGGTGTAGAGTGTAGGGTATAGAGTGTAGGGTATAGAGTGTAGGGTATAGAGTGTAGGGAATAGAGTGTAGAGTGTAAGGTATAGAGTGTAGAGTGTAGGGTATAGAGTGTAGAGTGTAGGGATTAGAGTGTAGGGTATAGAGTGTAGGGTGTAGAGTGTAGGGTATAGAGTGTAGAGTGTAGGGTATAGAGTGTATGGTATAAAGTGTACGGTATAGAGTGTAGGGTGTAGAGTGTAGGGTATAGAGTGTAGGGTATAGAGTGTAGGGAATAGAGTGTAGAGTGTAAGGTATAGAGTGTAGAGTGTAGGGTATAGAGTGTAGAGTGTAGGGTATAGAGTGTAGGGTATAGAGTGTAGGGTATAGAGTGTAGGATAGAGAGTGTAGAGTGTAGGGTATAGAGTGTAGGGTATAGAGTGTAGAGTGTAGGGTATAGAGTGTATGGTATAGAGAGTAGGGTATAGAGTGTAGGGTGTAGAGTGTAGGGTATAGAGTGTAGGGTTTAGAGTGTATGGTATAGAGTGTAGGGTATAGAGTGTAGGGTGTAGAGTGTAGGGTATAGAGTGTAGGGTATAGAGTGTAGGGTATAGAGTGTAGAGTGTAGGGTATAGAGTGTAGGGTACAGAGTGTAGGGTATAGAGTGTAGGGTATAGAGTGTAGGGTATAGAGTGTAGAGTGTAGGGTATAGAGTGTATAGTGTAGGGTATAGAGTGTAGGGTATAGATTGTAGGGTATAGAGTGTAGGGTAGAGAGTATAGAGTGTAGGGTATAGAGTGTAGGGTATAGAGTGTAGAGTGTAGGGTATAGAGTGTATGGTATAGAGTGTAGGGTATAGAGTGTAGGGTGTAGAGTGTAGGGTATAGAGTGTAGGGTATAGAGTGTATGGTATAGAGTGTAGGGTGTAGAGTGTAGGGTATAGAGTGTAGGGTATAGAGTGTAGGGTATAGAGTGTAGGGTATAGAATGTAGGGAATAGAGTGTAGAGTGTAAGGTATAGAGTGTAGAGTGTAGGGTATACAGTGTATGGTATAGAGTGTAGGGTATAGAGTGTAGTGTGTAGAGTGTAGGGTATAGAGTGTAGGGTATAGAGTGTAGGGTATAGAGTGTAGGGAATAGAGTGTAGAGTGTAAGGTATAGAGTGTAGAGTGTAGGGTATAGAGTGTAGGGTATAGAGTGTAGGGTATAGAGTGTAGGGTGTAGAGTGTAGGGTATAGAGTGTAGGGTATAGAGTGTAGGGTATAGAGTGTAGGGTATAGAGTGTAGGGAATAGAGTCTAGAGTGTAAGGTATAGAGTGTAGAGTGTAGGGTATAGAGTGTAGGGTATAGACTGTAGGGTATAGAGTGTAGGGTATAGAGTGTAGGGTATAAAGTGTAGAGTGTAGGCTATAGAGTGTATGGTATAGAGTGTAGGGTATAGAGTGTAGGGTGTAGAGTGTATTGTATAGAGTGTAGGGTATAGAGTGTAGGGTATAGAGTGTAGGGTATAGAGTGTAGGGAATAGAGTGTAGAGTGTAAGGTATAGAGTGTAGAGTGTAGGGTATAGAGTGTAGGGTATAGACTGTAGGGTATAGAGTGTAGGGTATAGAGTGTAGGGTATAGATTGTAGAGTGTAGGCTATAGAGTGTAGGGTATAGAGTGTAGAGTGTAGGGTATAGAGTGTAGGGTATAGAGTGTAGGGTATAGAGTGTAGGGTATAGAGTGTAGGGTATAGAGTGTACAGTGTAGGGTATAGTGTGTAGGGTATAGAGTGCAGGGTGTAGAGTGTAGGGTATAGAGTGTAGGGTATAGAGTGTAGGGCAAAGAGTGTAGGGTATAGAGTGTAGGGTATAGAGTGTTGGATATAGAGTGTAGAGTGTAGGGTATAGAGTGTAGAGTGTAGGGATTAGAGTGTAGGGTATAGAGTGTAGGGTGTAGAGTGTAGGGTATAGAGTGTAGAGTGTAGGGTATAGAGTGTATGGTATAGAGTGTAGGGTATAGAGTGTAGGGTGTAGAGTGTAGGGTATAGAGTGAAGGGCATAGAGTGTAGGGTATAGAGTGTAGGGTATAGAGTGTAGAGTGTAGGGTATAGAGTGTATGGTATAGAGTGTAGGGTGTAGAGTGTAGGGTATAGAGTGTAGGGTATAGAGTGTAGGGTGTAGAGTGTAGGGTATACAGTGTAGGGAATAGAGTGTAGAGTGTAAGGTATAGAGTGTAGAGTGTAGGGTATAGAGTGTAGGGTATAGACTGTAGGGTTTAGAGTGTAGGGTATAGAGTGTAGGGTATAGATTGTAGAGTGTAGGCTATAGAGTGTAGGGTATAGAGTGTAGAGTGTAGGGTATAGAGTGTAGGGTATAGAGTGTAGGGTATAGAGTGTAGGGAATAGAGTGTAGAGTGTAAGGTATAGAGTGTAGAATGTAGGGTATAGAGTGTAGGGTATAGACTGTAGGGTATAGAGTGTAGGGTATGGAGTGTAGGGTATAGAGTGTAGAGTGTAGGGTATAGAATGTATGGTATAGAGTGTAGGGTATAGAGTGTAGGGTGTAGAGTGTAGGGTATAGAGTGTAGGGTATAGAGTGTAGGGTATAGAGTGTAGGGTATAGAGTGTAGGGAATAGAGTGTAGAGTGTAAGGTATGGAGTGTAGAGTGTAGGGCATAGAGTGTAGGGTATAGACTGTAGGGTATAGAGTGTAGGGTATAGAGTGTAGGGTATAGATTGTAGAGTGTAGGCTATAGAGTTTAGGGTATAGAGTGTAGAGTGTAGGGTATAGAGTGTAGGGTATAGAGTATAGGGTATAGAATGTAGGGTATAGAGGGTAGAGTGTAGGGTATAGTGTGTAGGGTATAGAGTGCAGGGTGTAGAGTGTAGGGTATAGAGTGTAGGGTATAGAGTGTAGGGTATAGAGTGTAGGGTATAGAGTGTAGGGTATAGAGTGTAGAGTGTAAGGTATAGAGTGTAGAGTGTAGGGTATAGAGTGTAGGGTATAGAGTGTAGGGTATAGAGTGTAGGGTATAGAGTGTAGGGAATAGAGTGTAGAGTGTAAGGTATAGAGTGTAGAGTGTAGGGTATAGAGTGTAGGGTATAGACTGTAGGGTATAGAGTGTAGGGTATAGAGTGTAGGGTATAGATTGTAGAGTGTAGGCTATAGAGTGTAGGGTATAGAGTGTAGAGTGTAGGGTATAGAGTGTAGGGTATAGAGTGTAGGGTATAGAGTGTAGGGTATAGAGGGTAGAGTGTAGGGTATAGTGTGTAGGGTATAGAGTGCAGGGTGTAGAGTGTAGGGAATAGAGTGTAGAGTGTAAGGTATAGAGTGTAGAGTGTAGGGTATAGAGTGTAGGGTATAGAGTGTAGGGTATAGAGTGTAGGGTGTAGAGTGTAGGGTATAGAGTGTAGGGTATAGAGTGTAGGGAATAGAGTGTAGAGTGTAAGGTATAGAGTGTAGAGTGTAGGGTATAGAGTGTAGGGTATAGACTGTAGGGTATAGAGTGTAGGGTATAGAGTGTAGGGTATAGATTGTAAAGTGTAGGCTATAGATTGTAGGGTATAGAGTGTAGAGTGTAGAGTATAAAGTGTAGGGTATAGAGTGTAGGGTATAGAGTGTAGGGTATAGAGGGTAGAGTGTAGGGTATAGTGTGTAGGTTATAGAGTGCAGGGTGTAGAGTGTAGGGAATAGAGTGTAGAGTGTAAGGTATAGAGTGTAGAGTGTAGGGTATAGAGTGTAGGGTATAGAGTGTAGGGTATAGATTGTAGAGTGTAGGCTATAGAGTGTAGGGTATAGAGTGTAGAGTGTAGGGTATAGAGTGTAGGGTATAGAGTGTAGGGTATAGATTGTAGAGTGTAGGCTATAGAGTGTAGGGTATAGAGTGTAGAGTGTAGGGTATAGAGTGTATGGTATAGAGTGTAGGGTATAGAGTGTAGGGTATAGAGTGTAGGGTATAGAGTGTAGGGTATAGAGGGTAGAGTGTAGGGTATAGTGTGTAGGTTATAGAGTGCAGGGTGTAGAGTGTAGGGAATAGAGTGTAGAGTGTGAGGTATAGAGTGTAGAGTGTAGGGTATAGAGTGTAGGGTGTAGAGTGTAGGGTATAGAGTGTAGGGTATAGAGTGTAGGGTATAGAGTGTAGGGAATAGAGTGTAGAGTGTAAGGTATAGAGTGTAGAGTGTAGGGTATAGAGTGTAGGGTATAGAGTGTAGGGTATAGAGTGTAGGGTGTAGAGTGTAGGGTATAGAGTGTAGGGTATAGAGTGTAGGGTATAGAGTGTAGGGTATAGAGTGTAGGGAATAGAGTGTAGAGTGTAAGTTATAGAGTGTAGAGTGTAGGGTATAGAGTGTAGGGTATAGACTGTAGGGTATAGAGTGTAGGGTATAGAGTGTAGGGTATAAAGTGTAGAGTGTAGGGTATAGAGTGTATGGTATAGAGTGTAGGGTATAGAGTGTAGAGTGTAGGGTATAGAGTGTAGGGTATAGAGTGTAGGGTATAGAGTGTAGGGTATAGAGTGTAGGGAATAGAGTGTAGAGTGTAAGGTATAGAGTGTAGAGTGTAGGGTATAGAGTGTAGGGTATAGACTGTAGGGTATAGAGTGTAGGGTATAGATTGTAGAGTGTAGGCTATAGAGTGTAGGGTATAGAGTGTAGAGTGTAGGGTATAGAGTGTAGGGTATAGAGTGTAGGGTATAGAGTGTAGGGTATAGAGTGTAGGGTATAGAGTGTAAAGTGTAGGGTATAGTGTGTAGGGTATAGAGTGCAGGGTGTAGAGTGTAGGGTATAGAGTGTAGGGTATAGAGTGTAGAGTGTAGGGTATAGAGTGTAGGGTATAGAGTGTAGGGTATAGAGTGTAGAGTGTAGGGTATAGAGTGTAGAGTGTAGGGTATAGAGTGTAGAGTGTAGGGCATAGAGTGTAGAGTGTAGGGTATAGAGTGTAGGGTATAGAGTGTAGGGTATAGAGTGTAGGGTATAGAGTGTAGGGTATAGAGTGTAGAGTGTAGGGTATAGAGTGTAGGGTATAGAGTATAGGGCATAGAGTGTAGGGTATAGAGTGTAGGGTATAGAGTGTAGAGTGTAGGGTATAGAGTGTAGGGTATAGAGTGTAGGGTATAGAGTGTAGAGTGTAGGGTATAGAGTGTAGGGTATAGAGTGTAGGGTATAGAGTGTAGAGTGTAGGGTATAGAGTGTAGAGTGTAGGGTATAGAGTGTAGGGTAGAGAGTGTAGGGTAGAGAGTGTAGAGTCTAGGGTATAGAGTGTAGGGTATAGAGTGTAGGGTATAGAGTGTAGAGTGTAGGGATTAGAGTGTAGGGCATAGAGTGTAGGGTGTAGAGTGTAGGGTATAGAGTGTAGAGTGTAGGGTATAGAGTGTATGGTATAGAGTGTAGGGTATAGAGTGTAGGGTGTAGAGTGTAGGGTATAGAGTGTATGGTATAGAGTGTAGGGTATAGAGTGTAGGGCATAGAGTGTAGGGAATAGAGTGTAGAGTGTAAGGTATAGAGTGTAGAGTGTAGGGCATAGAGTGTAGAGTGTAGGGTATAGAGTGTAGGGTATAGAGTGTAGGGTATAGAGTGTAGAGTGTAGGGTATAGAGTGTAGAGTGTAGGGTATAGAGTGTAGAGTGTAGGGCATAGAGTGTAGAGTGTAGGGTATAGAGTGTAGGGTATAGAGTGTAGGGTATAGAGTGTAGGGTATAGAGTGTAGAGTGTAGGGTATAGAGTGTAGAGTGTAGGGTATAGAGTGTAGGGTGTAGAGTGTAGGGTATAGAGTGTAGGGTATAGAGTGTATGGTATAGAGTGTAGGGTATAGAGTGTAGGGTGTAGAGTGTAGGGTATAGAGTGTAGGGTATAGAGTGTAGGGTATAGAGTGTAGAGTGTAGGGTATAGAATGTAGGGTACAGAGTGTAGGGTATAGAGTGTAGGGTATAGAGTGTAGGGTATAGAGTGTAGAGTGTAGGGTATAGAGTGTATAGTGTAGGGTATAGAGTGTAGGGTATAGATTGTAGGGTATAGAGTGTAGGGTAGAGAGTGTAGAGTGTAGGGTATAGAGTGTAGGGTATAGAGTGTAGAGTGTAGGATATAGAGTGTATGGTATAGAGTGTAGGGTATAGAGTGTAGGGTGTAGAGTGTAGGGTATAGAGTGTAGGGTATAGAGTGTATGGTATAGAGTGTAGGGTGTAGAGTGTAGGGTATAGAGTGTAGGGTATAGAGTGTAGGGTATAGAGTGTAGGGTATAGAATGTAGGGAATAGAGTGTAGAGTGTAAGGTATAGAGTGTAGAGTGTAGGGTATAGAGTGTATGGTATAGAGTGTAGGGTATAGAGTGTAGGGTGTAGAGTATAGGGTATAGAGTGTAGGGTATAGAGTGTAGGGTATAGAGTGTAGGGTATAGAGTGTAGGGAATAGAGTGTAGAGTGTAAGGTATAGAGTGTAGAGTGTAGGGTATAGAGTGTAGGGTATAGAGTGTAGGGTATAGAGTGTAGGGTGTAGAGTGTAGGGTATAGAGTGTAGGGTATAGAGTGTAGGGTATAGAGTGTAGGGAATAGAGTGTAGAGTGTAAGGTATAGAGTGTAGAGTGTAGGGTATAGAGTGTAGGGTATAGACTGTAGGGTATAGAGTGTAGGGTATAGAGTGTAGGGTATAAAGTGTAGAGTGTAGGGTATAGAGTGTATGGTATAGAGTGTAGGGTATAGAGTGTAGGGTGTAGAGTGTAGGGTATAGAGTGTAGGGTATAGAGTGTAGGGTATAGAGTGTAGGGAATAGAGTGTAGAGTGTAAGGTATAGAGTGTAGAGTGTAGGGTATAGAGTGTAGGGTATAGACTGTAGGGTATAGAGTGTAGGGTATAGAGTGTAGGGTATAGATTGTAGAGTGTAGGCTATAGAGTGTAGGGTATAGAGTGTAGAGTGTAGGGTATAGAGTGTAGGGTATAGAGTGTAGGGTATAGAGTGTAGGGTATAGAGTGTAGGGTATAGAGTGTAAAGTGTAGGGTATAGTGTGTAGGGTATAAAGTGCAGGGTGTAGAGTGTAGGGTATAGAGTGAAGGGTATAGAGTGTAGAGTGTAGGGTATAGAGTGTAGGGTATAGAGTGTAGGGTATAGAGTGTAGAGTGTAGGGTATAGAGTGTAGAGTGTAGGGTATAGAGTGTAGAGTGTAGGGCATAGAGTGTAGAGTGTAGGGTATAGAGTGTAGGGTATAGAGTGTAGAGTGTAGGGTATAGAGTGTAGGGTATAGAGTGTAGGGTATAGAGTGTAGAGTGTAGGGTATAGAGTGTAGGGTATAGAGTATAGGGCATAGAGTGTAGGGTATAGAGTATAGGGCATAGAGTGTAGGGTATAGAGTGTAGGGTATAGAGTGTAGAGTGTAGGGTATAGAATGTAGGGTATAGAGTGTAGGGTATAGAGTGTAGAGTGTAGGGTATAGAGTGTAGGGTATAGAGTGTAGGGTATAGAGTGTAGAGTGTAGGGTATAGAGTGTAGAGTGTAGGGTATAGAGTGTAGGGTATAGAGTGTAGGGTAGAGAGTGTAGGGTAGAGAGTGTAGAGTCTAGGGTATAGATTGTAGGGTATAGAGTGTAGGGTATAGAGTGTAGAGTGTAGGGATTAGAGTGTACAGCATAGAGTGTAGGGTGTAGAGTGTAGGGTATAGAGTGTAGAGTGTAGGGTATAGAGTGTATGGTATAGAGTGTAGGGTATAGAGTGTAGGGTGTAGAGTGTAGGGTATAGAGTGTATGGTATAGAGTGTAGGGTATAGAGTGTAGGGCATAGAGTGTAGGGAATAGAGTGTAGAGTGTAAGGTATAGAGTGTAGAGTGTAGGGCATAGAGTGTAGAGTGTAGGGTATAGAGTGTAGGGTATAGAGTGTAGGGTATAGAGTGTAGAGTGTAGGGTATAGAGTGTAGAGTGTAGGGTATAGAGTGTAGAGTGTAGGGCATAGAGTGTAGAGTGTAGGGTATAGAGTGTAGGGTATAGAGTGTAGGGTATAGAGTGTAGGGTATAGAGTGTAGAGTGTAGGGTATAGAGTGTAGAGTGTAGGGTATAGAGTGTAGGGTATAGAGTGTAGGGTATAGAGTGTAGGGTAGAGAGTGTAGAGTGTAGGGTATAGAGTGTAGGGTATAGAGTGTAGGATATAGAGTGTAGAGTGTAGGGATTAGAGTGTAGGGTATAGAGTGTAGGGTGTAGAGTGTAGGGTATAGAGTGTAGAGTGTAGGGTATAGAGTGTAGGGTATAGAGTGTAGGGTATAGAGTGTAGGGTGTAGAGTGTAGGGTATAGAGTGTAGGGTATAGAGTGTAGGGTATAGAGTGTAGGGAATAGAGTGTAGAGTGTAAGGTATAGAGTGTAGAGTGTAGGGTATAGAGTGTAGAGTGTAGGGATTAGAGTGTAGGGTATAGAGTGTAGGGTGTAGAGTGTAGGGTATAGAGTGTAGAGTGTAGGGTATAGAGTGTATGGTATAAAGTGTACGGTATAGAGTGTAGGGTGTAGAGTGTAGGGTATAGAGTGTAGGGTATAGAGTGTAGGGAATAGAGTGTAGAGTGTAAGGTATAGAGTGTAGAGTGTAGGGTATAGAGTGTAGAGTGTAGGGTATAGAGTGTAGGGTATAGAGTGTAGGGTATAGAGTGTAGGATAGAGAGTGTAGAGTGTAGGGTATAGAGTGTAGGGTATAGAGTGTAGAGTGTAGGGTATAGAGTGTAGGGTATAGAGTATAGGGCATAGAGTGTAGGGTATAGAGTATAGGGCATAGAGTGTAGGGTATAGAGTGTAGGGTATAGAGTGTAGAGTGTAGGGTATAGAATGTAGGGTATAGAGTGTAGGGTATAGAGTGTAGAGTGTAGGGTATAGAGTGTAGGGTATAGAGTGTAGGGTATAGAGTGTAGAGTGTAGGGTATAGAGTGTAGAGTGTAGGGTATAGAGTGTAGGGTAGAGAGTGTAGGGTAGAGAGTGTAGAGTCTAGGGTATAGAGTGTAGGGTATAGAGTGTAGGGTATAGAGTGTAGAGTGTAGGGATTAGAGTGTAGGGTATAGGGTGTAGGGTATAGAGTGTAGGGTATAGAGTGTAGAGTGTAGGGTATAGAGTGTAGGGTATAGAGGTATAGAGTATAGGGCATAGAGTGTAGGGTATAGAGTATAGGGCATAGAGTGTAGGGTATAGAGTGTAGGGTATAGAGTGTAGAGTGTAGGGTATAGAATGTAGGGTATAGAGTGTAGGGTATAGAGTGTAGAGTGTAGGGTATAGAGTGTAGGGTATAGAGTGTAGGGTATAGAGTGTAGAGTGTAGGGTATAGAGTATAGAGTGTAGGGTATAGAGTGTAGGGTATAGAGTGTAGGGTAGAGAGTGTAGGGTAGAGAGTGTAGAGTCTAGGGTATAGAGTGTAGGGTATAGAGTGTAGAGTGTAGGGATTAGAGTGTACGGCATAGAGTGTAGGGTGTAGAGTGTAGGGTATAGAATGTAGAGTGTAGGGTATAGAGTGTATGGTATAGAGTGTAGGGTATAGAGTGTAGGGTGTAGAGTGTAGGGTATAGAGTGTATGGTATAGAGTGTAGGGTATAGAGTGTAGGGCATAGAGTGTAGGGAATAGAGTGTAGAGTGTAAGGTATAGAGTGTAGAGTGTAGGGCATAGAGTGTAGAGTGTAGGGTATAGAGTGTAGGGTATAGAGTGTAGGGTATAGAGTGTAGAGTGTAGGGTATAGAGTGTAGGGTATAGAGTGTAGGGTATAGAGTGTAGAGTGTAGGGTATAGAGTGTAGGGTATAGAGTATAGGGCATAGAGTGTAGGGTATAGAGTATAGGGCATAGAGTGTAGGGTATAGAGTGTAGGGTATAGAGTGTAGAGTGTAGGGTATAGAATGTAGAGTGTAGGGTATAGAGTGTAGGGTATAGAGTGTAGGGTATAGAGTGTAGGGTAGAGAGTGTAGAGTGTAGGGTATAGAGTGTAGGGTATAGAGTGTAGGATATAGAGTGTAGAGTGTAGGGATTAGAGTGTAGGGTATAGAGTGTAGGGTGTAGAGTGTAGGGTATAGAGTGTAGAGTGTAGGGTATAGAGTGTAGGGTATAGAGTGTAGGGTATAGAGTGTAGGGTGTAGAGTGTAGGGTATAGAGTGTAGGGTATAGAGTGTAGGGTATAGAGTGTAGGGAATAGAGTGTAGAGTGTAAGGTATAGAGTGTAGAGTGTAGGGTATAGAGTGTAGAGTGTAGGGATTAGAGTGTAGGGTATAGAGTGTAGGGTGTAGAGTGTAGGGTATAGAGTGTAGAGTGTAGGGTATAGAGTGTATGGTATAAAGTGTACGGTATAGAGTGTAGGGTGTAGAGTGTAGGGTATAGAGTGTAGGGTATAGAGTGTAGGGAATAGAGTGTAGAGTGTAAGGTATAGAGTGTAGAGTGTAGGGTATAGAGTGTAGAGTGTAGGGTATAGAGTGTAGGGTATAGAGTGTAGGGTATAGAGTGTAGGATAGAGAGTGTAGAGTGTAGGGTATAGAGTGTAGGGTATAGAGTGTAGAGTGTAGGGTATAGAGTGTAGGGTATAGAGTATAGGGCATAGAGTGTAGGGTATAGAGTATAGGGCATAGAGTGTAGGGTATAGAGTGTAGGGTATAGAGTGTAGAGTGTAGGGTATAGAATGTAGGGTATAGAGTGTAGGGTATAGAGTGTAGAGTGTAGGGTATAGAGTGTAGGGTATAGAGTGTAGGGTATAGAGTGTAGAGTGTAGGGTATAGAGTGTAGAGTGTAGGGTATAGAGTGTAGGGTAGAGAGTGTAGGGTAGAGAGTGTAGAGTCTAGGGTATAGAGTGTAGGGTATAGAGTGTAGGGTATAGAGTGTAGAGTGTAGGGATTAGAGTGTAGGGTATAGGGTGTAGGGTATAGAGTGTAGGGTATAGAGTGTAGAGTGTAGGGTATAGAGTGTAGGGTATAGAGGTATAGAGTATAGGGCATAGAGTGTAGGGTATAGAGTATAGGGCATAGAGTGTAGGGTATAGAGTGTAGGGTATAGAGTGTAGAGTGTAGGGTATAGAATGTAGGGTATAGAGTGTAGGGTATAGAGTGTAGAGTGTAGGGTATAGAGTGTAGGGTATAGAGTGTAGGGTATAGAGTGTAGAGTGTAGGGTATAGAGTATAGAGTGTAGGGTATAGAGTGTAGGGTATAGAGTGTAGGGTAGAGAGTGTAGGGTAGAGAGTGTAGAGTCTAGGGTATAGAGTGTAGGGTATAGAGTGTAGAGTGTAGGGATTAGAGTGTACGGCATAGAGTGTAGGGTGTAGAGTGTAGGGTATAGAATGTAGAGTGTAGGGTATAGAGTGTATGGTATAGAGTGTAGGGTATAGAGTGTAGGGTGTAGAGTGTAGGGTATAGAGTGTATGGTATAGAGTGTAGGGTATAGAGTGTAGGGCATAGAGTGTAGGGAATAGAGTGTAGAGTGTAAGGTATAGAGTGTAGAGTGTAGGGCATAGAGTGTAGAGTGTAGGGTATAGAGTGTAGGGTATAGAGTGTAGGGTATAGAGTGTAGAGTGTAGGGTATAGAGTGTAGGGTATAGAGTGTAGGGTATAGAGTGTAGAGTGTAGGGTATAGAGTGTAGGGTATAGAGTATAGGGCATAGAGTGTAGGGTATAGAGTATAGGGCATAGAGTGTAGGGTATAGAGTGTAGGGTATAGAGTGTAGAGTGTAGGGTATAGAATGTAGGGTATAGAGTGTAGGGTATAGAGTGTAGGGTGTAGAGTGTAGGGTATAGAGTGTAGAGTGTAGGGTATAGAGTGTATGGTATAGAGTGTAGGGTATAGAGTGTAGGGTGTAGAGTGTAGGGTATAGAGTGTATGGTATAGAGTGTAGGGTATAGAGTGTAGGGCATAGAGTGTAGGGAATAGAGTGTAGAGTGTAAGGTATAGAGTGTAGAGTGTAGGGCATAGAGTGTAGAGTGTAGGATATAGAGTGTAGGGTATAGAGTGTAGGGTATAGAGTGTAGAGTGTAGGGTATAGAGTGTAGAGTGTAGGGTATAGAGTGTAGAGTGTAGGGCATAGAGTGTAGAGTGTAGGGTATAGAGTGTAGGGTATAGAGTGTAGGGTATAGAGTGTAGGGTATAGAGTGTAGAGTGTAGGGTATAGAGTGTAGAGTGTAGGGTATAGAGTGTAGGGTATAGAGTGTAGGGTATAGAGTGTAGGGTAGAGAGTGTAGAGTGTAGGGTATAGAGTGTAGGGTATAGAGTGTAGGATATAGAGTGTAGAGTGTAGGGATTAGAGTGTAGGGTATAGAGTGTAGGGTGTAGAGTGTAGGGTATAGAGTGTAGAGTGTAGGGTATAGAGTGTAGGGTATAGAGTGTAGGGTATAGAGTGTAGGGTGTAGAGTGTAGGGTATAGAGTGTAGGGTATAGAGTGTAGGGTATAGAGTGTAGGGAATAGAGTGTAGAGTGTAAGGTATAGAGTGTAGAGTGTAGGGTATAGAGTGTAGAGTGTAGGGATTAGAGTGTAGGGTATAGAGTGTAGGGTGTAGAGTGTAGGGTATAGAGTGTAGAGTGTAGGGTATAGAGTGTATGGTATAAAGTGTACGGTATAGAGTGTAGGGTGTAGAGTGTAGGGTATAGAGTGTAGGGTATAGAGTGTAGGGAATAGAGTGTAGAGTGTAAGGTATAGAGTGTAGAGTGTAGGGTATAGAGTGTAGAGTGTAGGGTATAGAGTGTAGGGTATAGAGTGTAGGGTATAGAGTGTAGGATAGAGAGTGTAGAGTGTAGGGTATAGAGTGTAGAGTATAGAGTGTAGAGTGTAGGGTATAGAATGTAGGGTATAGAGTGTAGGGTATAGAGTGTAGAGTGTAGGGTATAGAGTGTAGGGTATAGAGTGTAGGGTATAGAGTGTAGAGTGTAGGGTATAGAGTGTAGAGTGTAGGGTATAGAGTGTAGGGTATAGAGTGTAGGGTAGAGAGTGTAGGGTAGAGAGTGTAGAGTCTAGGGTATAGAGTGTAGGGTATAGAGTGTAGGGTATAGAGTGTAGAGTGTAGGGATTAGAGTGTAGGGTATAGGGTGTAGGGTATAGAGTGTAGGGTATAGAGTGTAGAGTGTAGGGTATAGAGTGTAGGGTATAGAGGTATAGAGTATAGGGCATAGAGTGTAGGGTATAGAGTATAGGGCATAGAGTGTAGGGTATAGAGTGTAGGGTATAGAGTGTAGAGTGTAGGGTATAGAATGTAGGGTATAGAGTGTAGGGTATAGAGTGTAGAGTGTAGGGTATAGAGTGTAGGGTATAGAGTGTAGGGTATAGAGTGTAGAGTGTAGGGTATAGAGTGTAGAGTGTAGGGTATAGAGTGTAGGGTATAGAGTGTAGGGTAGAGAGTGTAGGGTAGAGAGTGTAGAGTCTAGGGTATAGAGTGTAGGGTATAGAGTGTAGGGTATAGAGTGTAGAGTGTAGGGATTAGAGTGTACGGCATAGAGTGTAGGGTGTAGAGTGTAGGGTATAGAGTGTAGAGTGTAGGGTATAGAGTGTATGGTATAGAGTGTAGGGTATAGAGTGTAGGGTGTAGAGTGTAGGGTATAGAGTGTATGGTATAGAGTGTAGGGTATAGAGTGTAGGGCATAGAGTGTAGGGAATAGAGTGTAGAGTGTAAGGTATAGAGTGTAGAGTGTAGGGCATAGAGTGTAGAGTGTAGGGTATAGAGTGTAGGGTATAGAGTGTAGGGTATAGAGTGTAGAGTGTAGGGTATAGAGTGTAGAGTGTAGGGTATAGAGTGTAGAGTGTAGGGTATAGAGTGTAGAGTGTAGGGTATAGAGTGTAGGGTATAGAGTGTAGGGTATAGAGTGTAGGGTATAGAGTGTAGGGTATAGAGTGTAGAGTGTAGATTGTAGGGTATAGAGTGTAGGGTATAGAGTGTAGGGTATACAGTGTAGGGTAGAGAGTGTAGAGTGTAGGGTATAGAGTGTAGGGTATAGAGTGTAGGGTATAGAGTGTAGAGTGTAGGGATTAGAGTGTAGGGTGTAGAGTGTAGGGTATAGAGTGTAGAGTGTAGGGTATAGAGGTATAGAGTGTAGGGTATAGAGTGTAGGGTATAGAGTGTAGGGTGTAGAGTGTAGGGTATAGAGTGTAGGGTATAGAGTGTAGAGTGTAGGGATTAGAGTGTAGGGTATAGAGTGTAGGGTGTAGAGTGTAGGGTATAGAGTGTAGAGTGTAGGGTATAGAGGTATAGAGTGTAGGGTATAGAGTGTAGGGTATAGAGTGTAGGGTGTAGAGTGTAGGGTATAGAGTGTAGGGTATAGAGTGTAGGGTATAGAGTGTAGGGAATAGAGTGTAGAGTGTAAGGTATAGAGTGTAGAGTGTAGGGTATAGAGTGTAGAGTGTAGGGATTAGAGTGTAGGGTATAGAGTGTAGGGTGTAGAGTGTAGGGTATAGAGTGTAGAGTGTAGGGTATAGAGTGTATGGTATAAAGTGTACGGTATAGAGTGTAGGGTGTAGAGTGTAGGGTATAGAGTGTAGGGTATAGAGTGTAGGGAATAGAGTGTAGAGTGTAAGGTATAGAGTGTAGAGTGTAGGGTATAGAGTGTAGAGTGTAGGGTATAGAGTGTAGGGTATAGAGTGTAGGGTATAGAGTGTAGGATAGAGAGTGTAGAGTGTAGGGTATAGAGTGTAGGGTATAGAGTGTAGAGTGTAGGGTATAGAGTGTATGGTATAGAGAGTAGGATATAGAGTGTAGGGTGTAGAGTGTAGGGTATAGAGTGTAGGGTTTAGAGTGTATGGTATAGAGTGTAGGGTATAGAGTGTAGGGTGTAGAGTGTAGGGTATAGAGTGTAGGGTATAGAGTGTAGGGTATAGAGTGTAGAGTGTAGGGTATAGAGTGTAGGGTACAGAGTGTAGGGTATAGAGTGTAGGGTATAGAGTGTAGGGTATAGAGTGTAGAGTGTAGGGTATAGAGTGTATAGTGTAGGGTATAGAGTGTAGGGTATAGATTGTAGGGTATAGAGTGTAGGGTAGAGAGTATAGAGTGTAGGGTATAGAGTGTAGGGTATAGAGTGTAGAGTGTAGGGTATAGAGTGTATGGTATAGAGTGTAGGGTATAGAGTGTAGGGTGTAGAGTGTAGGGTATAGAGTGTAGGGTATAGAGTGTATGGTATAGAGTGTAGGGTGTAGAGTGTAGGGTATAGAGTGTAGGGTATAGAGTGTAGGGTATAGAGTGTAGGGTATAGAATGTAGGGAATAGAGTGTAGAGTGTAAGGTATAGAGTGTAGAGTGTAGGGTATACAGTGTATGGTATAGAGTGTAGGGTATAGAGTGTAGTGTGTAGAGTGTAGGGTATAGAGTGTAGGGTATAGAGTGTAGGGTATAGAGTGTAGGGAATAGAGTGTAGAGTGTAAGGTATAGAGTGTAGAGTGTAGGGTATAGAGTGTAGGGTATAGAGTGTAGGGTATAGAGTGTAGGGTGTAGAGTGTAGGGTATAGAGTGTAGGGTATAGAGTGTAGGGTATAGAGTGTAGGGTATAGAGTGTAGGGAATAGAGTCTAGAGTGTAAGGTATAGAGTGTAGAGTGTAGGGTATAGAGTGTAGGGTATAGACTGTAGGGTATAGAGTGTAGGGTATAGAGTGTAGGGTATAAAGTGTAGAGTGTAGGCTATAGAGTGTATGGTATAGAGTGTAGGGTATAGAGTGTAGGGTGTAGAGTGTATTGTATAGAGTGTAGGGTATAGAGTGTAGGGTATAGAGTGTAGGGTATAGAGTGTAGGGAATAGAGTGTAGAGTGTAAGGTATAGAGTGTAGAGTGTAGGGTATAGAGTGTAGGGTATAGACTGTAGGGTATAGAGTGTAGGGTATAGAGTGTAGGGTATAGATTGTAGAGTGTAGGCTATAGAGTGTAGGGTATAGAGTGTAGAGTGTAGGGTATAGAGTGTAGGGTATAGAGTGTAGGGTATAGAGTGTAGGGTATAGAGTGTAGGGTATAGAGTGTACAGTGTAGGGTATAGTGTGTAGGGTATAGAGTGCAGGGTGTAGAGTGTAGGGTATAGAGTGTAGGGTATAGAGTGTAGGGCAAAGAGTGTAGGGTATAGAGTGTAGGGTATAGAGTGTTGGATATAGAGTGTAGAGTGTAGGGTATAGAGTGTAGAGTGTAGGGATTAGAGTGTAGGGTATAGAGTGTAGGGTGTAGAGTGTAGGGTATAGAGTGTAGAGTGTAGGGTATAGAGTGTATGGTATAGAGTGTAGGGTATAGAGTGTAGGGTGTAGAGTGTAGGGTATAGAGTGAAGGGCATAGAGTGTAGGGTATAGAGTGTAGGGTATAGAGTGTAGAGTGTAGGGTATAGAGTGTATGGTATAGAGTGTAGGGTGTAGAGTGTAGGGTATAGAGTGTAGGGTATAGAGTGTAGGGTGTAGAGTGTAGGGTATACAGTGTAGGGAATAGAGTGTAGAGTGTAAGGTATAGAGTGTAGAGTGTAGGGTATAGAGTGTAGGGTATAGACTGTAGGGTTTAGAGTGTAGGGTATAGAGTGTAGGGTATAGATTGTAGAGTGTAGGCTATAGAGTGTAGGGTATAGAGTGTAGAGTGTAGGGTATAGAGTGTAGGGTATAGAGTGTAGGGTATAGAGTGTAGGGAATAGAGTGTAGAGTGTAAGGTATAGAGTGTAGAATGTAGGGTATAGAGTGTAGGGTATAGACTGTAGGGTATAGAGTGTAGGGTATGGAGTGTAGGGTATAGAGTGTAGAGTGTAGGGTATAGAATGTATGGTATAGAGTGTAGGGTATAGAGTGTAGGGTGTAGAGTGTAGGGTATAGAGTGTAGGGTATAGAGTGTAGGGTATAGAGTGTAGGGTATAGAGTGTAGGGAATAGAGTGTAGAGTGTAAGGTATGGAGTGTAGAGTGTAGGGCATAGAGTGTAGGGTATAGACTGTAGGGTATAGAGTGTAGGGTATAGAGTGTAGGGTATAGATTGTAGAGTGTAGGCTATAGAGTTTAGGGTATAGAGTGTAGAGTGTAGGGTATAGAGTGTAGGGTATAGAGTATAGGGTATAGAATGTAGGGTATAGAGGGTAGAGTGTAGGGTATAGTGTGTAGGGTATAGAGTGCAGGGTGTAGAGTGTAGGGTATAGAGTGTAGGGTATAGAGTGTAGGGTATAGAGTGTAGGGTATAGAGTGTAGGGTATAGAGTGTAGAGTGTAAGGTATAGAGTGTAGAGTGTAGGGTATAGAGTGTAGGGTATAGAGTGTAGGGTATAGAGTGTAGGGTATAGAGTGTAGGGAATAGAGTGTAGAGTGTAAGGTATAGAGTGTAGAGTGTAGGGTATAGAGTGTAGGGTATAGACTGTAGGGTATAGAGTGTAGGGTATAGAGTGTAGGGTATAGATTGTAGAGTGTAGGCTATAGAGTGTAGGGTATAGAGTGTAGAGTGTAGGGTATAGAGTGTAGGGTATAGAGTGTAGGGTATAGAGTGTAGGGTATAGAGGGTAGAGTGTAGGGTATAGTGTGTAGGGTATAGAGTGCAGGGTGTAGAGTGTAGGGAATAGAGTGTAGAGTGTAAGGTATAGAGTGTAGAGTGTAGGGTATAGAGTGTAGGGTATAGAGTGTAGGGTATAGAGTGTAGGGTGTAGAGTGTAGGGTATAGAGTGTAGGGTATAGAGTGTAGGGAATAGAGTGTAGAGTGTAAGGTATAGAGTGTAGAGTGTAGGGTATAGAGTGTAGGGTATAGACTGTAGGGTATAGAGTGTAGGGTATAGAGTGTAGGGTATAGATTGTAAAGTGTAGGCTATAGATTGTAGGGTATAGAGTGTAGAGTGTAGAGTATAAAGTGTAGGGTATAGAGTGTAGGGTATAGAGTGTAGGGTATAGAGGGTAGAGTGTAGGGTATAGTGTGTAGGTTATAGAGTGCAGGGTGTAGAGTGTAGGGAATAGAGTGTAGAGTGTAAGGTATAGAGTGTAGAGTGTAGGGTATAGAGTGTAGGGTATAGAGTGTAGGGTATAGATTGTAGAGTGTAGGCTATAGAGTGTAGGGTATAGAGTGTAGAGTGTAGGGTATAGAGTGTAGGGTATAGAGTGTAGGGTATAGATTGTAGAGTGTAGGCTATAGAGTGTAGGGTATAGAGTGTAGAGTGTAGGGTATAGAGTGTATGGTATAGAGTGTAGGGTATAGAGTGTAGGGTATAGAGTGTAGGGTATAGAGTGTAGGGTATAGAGGGTAGAGTGTAGGGTATAGTGTGTAGGTTATAGAGTGCAGGGTGTAGAGTGTAGGGAATAGAGTGTAGAGTGTGAGGTATAGAGTGTAGAGTGTAGGGTATAGAGTGTAGGGTATAGACTGTAGGGTATAGAGTGTAGGGTATAGAGTGTAGGGTATAGATTGTAGAGTGTAGGCTATAGAGTGTAGGGTATAGAGTGTAGACTGTAGGGTATAGAGTGTAGGGTATAGAGTGTAGGGTATAGATTGTAGAGTGTAGGCTATAGAGTGTAGGGTATAGAGTGTAGAGTGTAGGGTATAGAGTGTAGGTTATAGAGTGTAGGGTATAGAGTGTAGGGTATAGTGGGTAGAGTGTAGGGTATAGTGTGTAGGTTATAGAGTGCAGGGTGTAGAGTGTAGGGAATAGAGTGTAGAGTGTAAGGTATAGAGTGTAGAGTGTAGGGTATAGAGTGTAGGGTATAGACTGTAGGGTATAGAGTGTAGGGTATAGAGTGTAGGGTATAGAGTGTAGAGTGTAGGGTATAGAGTGTATGGTATAGAGTGTAGGGTATAGAGTGTAGGGTATAGAGTGTAGGGTATAGAGTGTAGAGTGTAGGGTATAGAGTGTAGGGTATAGAGTGTAGGGTATATAGTGTAGGGTATAGAGTGTAGGGAATAGAGTGTAGAGTGTAAGGTATAGAGTGTAGAGTGTAGGGTATAGAGTGTAGGGTATAGACTGTAGGGTATAGAGTGTAGGGTATAGAGTGTAGGGTATAGATTGTAGAGTGTAGGTTATAGAGTGTAGGGTATAGAGTGTAGAGTGTAGGGTATAGAGTGTAAAGTATAGAGTGTAGGGTATAGAGTGTAGGGTATAGAGGGTAGAGTGTAGGGTATAGTGTGTAGGGTATAGAGTGCAGGGTGTAGAGTGTAGGGTATAGAGTGTAGGGTATAGAGTGTAGGGTATAGAGTGTAGAGTGTAAGGTATAGAGTGTAGAGTGTAGGGTATAGAGTGTAGGGTATAGAGTGTAGGGTATAGAGTGTAGGGTATAGAGTGTAGGGAATAGAGTGTAGAGTGTAAGGTATAGAGTGTAGAGTGTAGGGTATAGAGTGTAGGGTATAGACTGTAGGGTATAGAGTGTAGGGTATAGAGTGTAGGGTATAGATTGTAGAGTGTAGGCTATAGAGTGTAGGGTATAGAGTGTAGAGTGTAGGGTATAGAGTGTAGGGTATAGAGTGTAGGGTATAGAGTGTAGGGTATAGAGGGTAGAGTGTAGGGTATAGTGTGTAGGGTATAGAGTGCAGGGTGTAGAGTGTAGGGAATAGAGTGTAGAGTGTAAGGTATAGAGTGTAGAGTGTAGGGTATAGAGTGTAGGGTGTAGAGTGTAGGGTATAGAGTGTAGGGTATAGAGTGTAGGGTATAGAGTGTAGGGAATAGAGTGTAAGGTATAGAGTGTAGAGTGTAGGGTATAGAGTGTAGGGTATAGACTCTAGGGTATAGAGTGTAGGGTATAGAGTGTAGGGTATAGAGTGTAGAGTGTAGGGTATAGAGTGTATGGTATAGAGTGTAGGGTACAGAGTGTAGGGTGTAGAGTGTAGGGTATAGAGTGTAGGGTATAGAGTGTAGGGTATAGAGTGTAGGGTATAGAGTGTAGGGAATAGAGTGTAGAGTGTAAGGTATAGAGTGTAGAGTGTAGGGTATAGAGTGTAGGGTATAGACTGTAGGGTATAGAGTGTAGGGTATAGAGTGTAGGGTATAGATTGTAGAGTGTAGGCTATAGAGTGTATGGTATAGAGTGTAGAGTGTAGGGTATAGAGTGTAGGGTATAGAGTGTAGGGTATAGAGTGTAGGGTATAGAGTGTAGGGTATAGAGGGTAGAGTGTAGGGTATAGTGTGTAGGGTATAGAGTGCAGGGTGTAGAGTGTAGGGTATAGAGTGTAGGGCAAAGAGTGTAGGGTATAGAGTGTAGGGTATAGAGTGTTGGATATAGAGTGTAGAGTGTAGGGTATAGAGTGTAGAGTGTAGGGATTAGAGTGTAGGGTATAGAGTGTAGGGTGTAGAGTGTAGGGTATAGAGTGTAGAGTGTAGGGTATAGAGTGTATGGTATAGAGTGTAGGGCATAGAGTGTAGGGTGTAGAGTGTAGGGTATAGAGTGTAGGGCATAGAGTGTAGGGTATAGAGTGTAGGGTATAGAGTGTACAGTGTAGGGTATAGAGTGTATGGTATAGAGTGTAGGGTATAGAGTGTAGGGTATAGAGTGTAGGGTATAGAGTGTAGGGCAAAGAGTGTAGGGTATAGAGTGTAGGGTATAGAGTGTAGGGTATAGAGTGTAGGGTATAGAGTGTAGGGTATATAGTGTAGAGTGTAGGGTATAGAGTGTAGGGTATAGAGTGTAGGGTATAGAGTGTAGGGAATAGAGTGTAGAGTGTAATGTATAGAGTGTAGAGTGTAGGGTATAGAGTGTAGGGTATAGAGTGTAGAGTGTAGGGTATAGAGTGTATGGTATAGAGTGTAGGGTATAGAGTGTAGGGTGTAGAGTGTAGGGTATAGAGTGTAGAGTGTAGGGTATAGAGTGTATGGTATAGAGTGTAGGGTATAGAGTGTAGGGTGTAGAGTGTAGGGTATAGAGTGTAGAGTGTAGGGTATAGAGTGTAGGGTATAGAGTGTAGGGTATAGAGTGTAGGGTATAGAGGGTAGAGTGTAGGGTATAGTGTGTAGGTTATAGAGTGCAGGGTGTAGAGTGTAGGGAATAGAGTGTAGAGTGTAAGGTATAGAGTGTAGAGTGTAGGGTATAGAGTGTAGGGTATAGACTGTAGGGTATAGAGTGTAGGGTATAGAGTGTAGGGTATAGAGTGTAGAGTGTAGGGTATAGAGTGTATGGTATAGAGTGTAGGGTATAGAGTGTAGGGTGTAGAGTGTAGGGTATAGAGTGTAGGGTATAGAGTGTAGGGTATATAGTGTAGGGTATAGAGTGTAGGGAATAGAGTGTAAGGTATAGAGTGTAGAGTGTAGGGTATAGAGTGTAGGGTATAGACTGTAGGGTATAGAGTGTAGGGTATAGAGAGTAGGGTATAGATTGTAGAGTGTAGGCTATAGAGTGTAGGGTATAGAGTGTAGAGTGTAGGGTATAGAGTGTAGGGTATAGAGTGTAGGGTATAGAGTGTAGGGTATAGAGTGTAGGGTATAGAGGGTAGAGTGTAGGGTATAGTGTGTAGGTTATAGAGTGCAGGGTGTAGAGTGTAGGGAATAGAGTGTAGAGTGTAAGGTATAGAGTGTAGAGTGTAGGGTATAGAGTGTAGGGTATAGACTGTAGGGTATAGAGTGTAGGGTATAGAGTGTAGGGTATAGAGTGTAGAGTGTAGGGTATAGAGTGTATGGTATAGCGTGTAGGGTATAGAGTGTAGGGTGTAGAGTGTAGGGTATAGAGTGTAGGGTATAGAGTGTAGGGTATATAGTGTAGGGTATAGAGTGTAGGGAATAGAGTGTAGAGTGTAAGGTATAGAGTGTAGAGTGTAGGGTATAGAGTGTAGGGTATAGACTGTAGGGTATAGAGTGTAGGGTATAGAGTGTAGGGTATATAGTGTAGGGTATAGAGTGTAGGGAATAGAGTGTAGAGTGTAAGGTATAGAGTGTAGAGTGTAGGGTATAGAGTGTAGGGTATAGACTGTAGGGTATAGAGTGTAGGGTATAGAGTGTAGGGTATAGATTGTAGAGTGTAGGTTATAGAGTGTAGGGTATAGAGTGTAGAGTGTAGGGTATAGAGTGTAAAGTATAGAGTGTAGGGTATAGAGTGTAGGGTATAGAGGGTAGAGTGTAGGGTATAGTGTGTAGGGTATAGAGTGCAGGGTGTAGAGTGTAGGGTATAGAGTGTAGGGTATAGAGTGTAGGGTATAGAGTGTAGAGTGTAAGGTATAGAGTGTAGAGTGTAGGGTATAGAGTGTAGGGTATAGAGTGTAGGGTATAGAGTGTAGGGTATAGAGTGTAGGGAATAGAGTGTAGAGTGTAAGGTATAGAGTGTAGAGTGTAGGGTATAGAGTGTAGGGTATAGACTGTAGGGTATAGAGTGTAGGGTATAGAGTGTAGGGTATAGATTGTAGAGTGTAGGCTATAGAGTGTAGGGTATAGAGTGTAGAGTGTAGGGTATAGAGTGTAGGGTATAGAGTGTAGGGTATAGAGTGTAGGGTATAGAGGGTAGAGTGTAGGGTATAGTGTGTAGGGTATAGAGTGCAGGGTGTAGAGTGTAGGGAATAGAGTGTAGAGTGTAAGGTATAGAGTGTAGAGTGTAGGGTATAGAGTGTAGGGTGTAGAGTGTAGGGTATAGAGTGTAGGGTATAGAGTGTAGGGTATAGAGTGTAGGGAATAGAGTGTAAGGTATAGAGTGTAGAGTGTAGGGTATAGAGTGTAGGGTATAGACTCTAGGGTATAGAGTGTAGGGTATAGAGTGTAGGGTATAGAGTGTAGAGTGTAGGGTATAGAGTGTATGGTATAGAGTGTAGGGTACAGAGTGTAGGGTGTAGAGTGTAGGGTATAGAGTGTAGGGTATAGAGTGTAGGGTATAGAGTGTAGGGTATAGAGTGTAGGGAATAGAGTGTAGAGTGTAAGGTATAGAGTGTAGAGTGTAGGGTATAGAGTGTAGGGTATAGACTGTAGGGTATAGAGTGTAGGGTATAGAGTGTAGGGTATAGATTGTAGAGTGTAGGCTATAGAGTGTATGGTATAGAGTGTAGAGTGTAGGGTATAGAGTGTAGGGTATAGAGTGTAGGGTATAGAGTGTAGGGTATAGAGTGTAGGGTATAGAGGGTAGAGTGTAGGGTATAGTGTGTAGGGTATAGAGTGCAGGGTGTAGAGTGTAGGGTATAGAGTGTAGGGCAAAGAGTGTAGGGTATAGAGTGTAGGGTATAGAGTGTTGGATATAGAGTGTAGAGTGTAGGGTATAGAGTGTAGAGTGTAGGGATTAGAGTGTAGGGTATAGAGTGTAGGGTGTAGAGTGTAGGGTATAGAGTGTAGAGTGTAGGGTATAGAGTGTATGGTATAGAGTGTAGGGCATAGAGTGTAGGGTGTAGAGTGTAGGGTATAGAGTGTAGGGCATAGAGTGTAGGGTATAGAGTGTAGGGTATAGAGTGTACAGTGTAGGGTATAGAGTGTATGGTATAGAGTGTAGGGTATAGAGTGTAGGGTATAGAGTGTAGGGTATAGAGTGTAGGGCAAAGAGTGTAGGGTATAGAGTGTAGGGTATAGAGTGTAGGGTATAGAGTGTAGGGTATAGAGTGTAGGGTATATAGTGTAGAGTGTAGGGTATAGAGTGTAGGGTATAGAGTGTAGGGTATAGAGTGTAGGGAATAGAGTGTAGAGTGTAATGTATAGAGTGTAGAGTGTAGGGTATAGAGTGTAGGGTATAGAGTGTAGAGTGTAGGGTATAGAGTGTATGGTATAGAGTGTAGGGTATAGAGTGTAGGGTGTAGAGTGTAGGGTATAGAGTGTAGAGTGTAGGGTATAGAGTGTATGGTATAGAGTGTAGGGTATAGAGTGTAGGGTGTAGAGTGTAGGGTATAGAGTGTAGAGTGTAGGGTATAGAGTGTAGGGTATAGAGTGTAGGGTATAGAGTGTAGGGTATAGAGGGTAGAGTGTAGGGTATAGTGTGTAGGTTATAGAGTGCAGGGTGTAGAGTGTAGGGAATAGAGTGTAGAGTGTAAGGTATAGAGTGTAGAGTGTAGGGTATAGAGTGTAGGGTATAGACTGTAGGGTATAGAGTGTAGGGTATAGAGTGTAGGGTATAGAGTGTAGAGTGTAGGGTATAGAGTGTATGGTATAGAGTGTAGGGTATAGAGTGTAGGGTGTAGAGTGTAGGGTATAGAGTGTAGGGTATAGAGTGTAGGGTATATAGTGTAGGGTATAGAGTGTAGGGAATAGAGTGTAAGGTATAGAGTGTAGAGTGTAGGGTATAGAGTGTAGGGTATAGACTGTAGGGTATAGAGTGTAGGGTATAGAGAGTAGGGTATAGATTGTAGAGTGTAGGCTATAGAGTGTAGGGTATAGAGTGTAGAGTGTAGGGTATAGAGTGTAGGGTATAGAGTGTAGGGTATAGAGTGTAGGGTATAGAGGGTAGAGTGTAGGGTATAGTGTGTAGGTTATAGAGTGCAGGGTGTAGAGTGTAGGGAATAGAGTGTAGAGTGTAAGGTATAGAGTGTAGAGTGTAGGGTATAGAGTGTAGGGTATAGACTGTAGGGTATAGAGTGTAGGGTATAGAGTGTAGGGTATAGAGTGTAGAGTGTAGGGTATAGAGTGTATGGTATAGCGTGTAGGGTATAGAGTGTAGGGTGTAGAGTGTAGGGTATAGAGTGTAGGGTATAGAGTGTAGGGTATATAGTGTAGGGTATAGAGTGTAGGGAATAGAGTGTAGAGTGTAAGGTATAGAGTGTAGAGTGTAGGGTATAGAGTGTAGGGTATAGACTGTAGGGTATAGAGTGTAGGGTATAGAGTGTAGGGTATAGATTGTAGAGTGTAGGCTATAGAGTGTAGGGTATAGAGTGTAGAGTGTAGGGTATAGAGTGTAGGGTATAGAGTGTAGGGTATAGAGTGTAGGGTATAGAGGGTAGAGTGTAGGGTATAGTGTGTAGGGTATAGAGTGTAGGGTATAGACTGTAGGGTATAGAGTGTAGGGTATAGAGTGTAGGGTATAGATTGTAGAGTGTAGGCTATAGAGTGTATGGTATAGAGTGTAGAGTGTAGGGTATAGAGTGTAGGGTATAGAGTGTAGGGTATAGAGTGTAGGGTATAGAGTGTAGGGAATAGAGTGTAGAGTGTAAGGTATAGAGTGTAGGGTATAGAGGGTAGAGTGTAGGGTATAGTGTGTAGGGTATAGAGTGCAGGGTATAGAGGGTAGAGTGTAGGGTATAGTGTGTAGGGTATAGAGTGCAGGGTGTAGAGTGTAGGGAATAGAGTGTAGAGTGTAAGGTATAGAGTGTAGAGTGTAGGGTATAGAGTGTAGGGTATAGAGTGTAGGGTGTAGAGTGTAGGGTATAGAGTGTAGGGTATAGAGTGTAGGGTATAGAGTGTAGGGAATAGAGTGTAAGGTATAGAGTGTAGAGTGTAGGGTATAGAGTGTAGGGTATAGACTCTAGGGTATAGAGTGTAGGGTATAGAGTGTAGGGTATAGAGTGTAGAGTGTAGGGTATAGAGTGTATGGTATAGAGTGTAGGGTACAGAGTGTAGGGTGTAGAGTGTAGGGTATAGAGTGTAGGGTATAGAGTGTAGGGTATAGAGTGTAGGGAATAGAGTGTAGAGTGTAAGGTATAGAGTGTAGAGTGTAGGGTATAGAGTGTAGGGTATAGACTGTAGGGTATAGAGTGTAGGGTATAGAGTGTAGGGTATAGATTGTAGAGTGTAGGCTATAGAGTGTATGGTATAGAGTGTAGAGTGTAGGGTATAGAGTGTAGGGTATAGAGTGTAGGGTATAGAGTGTAGGGTATAGAGTGTAGGGTATAGAGGGTAGAGTGTAGGGTATAGTGTGTAGGGTATAGAGTGCAGGGTGTAGAGTGTAGGGTATAGAGTGTAGGGCAAAGAGTGTAGGGTATAGAGTGTAGGGTATAGAGTGTTGGATATAGAGTGTAGAGTGTAGGGTATAGAGTGTAGAGTGTAGGGATTAGAGTGTAGGGTATAGAGTGTAGGGTGTAGAGTGTAGGGTATAGAGTGTAGAGTGTAGGGTATAGAGTGTATGGTATAGTGTGTAGGGCATAGAGTGTAGGGTGTAGAGTGTAGGGTATAGAGTGTAGGGCATAGAGTGTAGGGTATAGAGTGTAGGGTATAGCGTGTACAGTGTAGGGTATAGAGTGTATGGTATAGAGTGTAGGGTATAGAGTGTAGGGTATAGAGTGTTGGGTATAGAGTGTAGGGCAAAGAGTGTAGGGTATAGAGTGTAGGGTATAGAGTGTAGAGTGTAGGGTATAGAGTGTAGGGTATAGAGTGTAGGGTATATAGTGTAGAGTGTAGGGTATAGAGTGTAGGGTATAGAGTGTAGGGAATAGAGTGTAGAGTGTAATGTATAGAGTGTAGAGTGTAGGGTATAGAGTGTAGGGTATAGAGTGTAGAGTGTAGGGTATAGAGTGTATGGTATAGAGTGTAGGGTATAGAGTGTAGGGTGTAGAGTGTAGGGTATAGAGTGTAGGGTATAGAGTGTAGGGTATAGAGTGTAGGGTATAGAGGGTAGAGTGTAGGGTATAGTGTGTAGGTTATAGAGTGCAGGGTGTAGAGTGTAGGGAATAGAGTGTAGAGTGTAAGGTATAGAGTGTAGAGTGTAGGGTATAGAGTGTAGGGTATAGACTGTAGGGTATAGAGTGTAGGGTATAGAGTGTAGGGTATAGAGTGTAGAGTGTAGGGTATAGAGTGTTTGGTATAGAGTGTAGGGTATATAGTGTAGGGTATAGAGTGTAGGGAATAGAGTGTAGAGTGTAAGGTATAGAGTGTAGAGTGTAGGGTATAGAGTGTAGGGTATATACTGTAGGGTATAGAGTGTAGGGTATAGAGTGTAGGGTATAGATTGTAGAGTGTAGGCTATAGAGTGTAGGGTATAGAGTGTAGAGTGTAGGGTATAGAGTGTAGGGTATAGAGTGTAGGGTATAGATGTGTAGGGTATAGAGGGTAGAGTGTAGGGTATAGTGTGTAGGGTATAGAGTGCAGGGTGTAGAGTGTAGGGTATAGAGTGTAGGGTATAGAGTGTAGGGTATAGAGTGTAGAGTGTAAGGTATAGAGTGTAGAGTGTAGGGTATAGAGTGTAGGGTATAGAGTGTAGGGTATAGAGTGTAGGGTATAGAGTGTAGGGAATAGAGTGTAGAGTGTAAGGTATAGAGTGTAGAGTGTAGGGTATAGAGTGTAGGGTATAGACTGTAGGGTATAGAGTGTAGGGTATAGAGTGTAGGGTATAGATTGTAGAGTGTAGGCTATAGAGTGTAGGGTATAGAGTGTAGAGTGTAGGGTATAGAGTGTAGGGTATAGAGTGTAGGGTATAGAGTGTAGGGTATAGAGGGTAGAGTGTAGGGTATAGTGTGTAGGGTATAGAGTGCAGGGTGTAGAGTGTAGGGAATAGAGTGTAGAGTGTAAGGTATAGAGTGTAGAGTGTAGGGTATAGAGTGTAGGGTATAGAGTGTAGGGTGTAGAGTGTAGGGTATAGAGTGTAGGGTATAGAGTGTAGGGTATAGAGTGTAGGGAATAGAGTGTAAGGTATAGAGTGTAGAGTGTAGGGTATAGAGTGTAGGGTATAGACTCTAGGGTATAGAGTGTAGGGTATAGAGTGTAGGGTATAGAGTGTAGAGTGTAGGGTATAGAGTGTATGGTATAGAGTGTAGGGTACAGAGTGTAGGGTGTAGAGTGTAGGGTATAGAGTGTAGGGTATAGAGTGTAGGGTATAGAGTGTAGGGAATAGAGTGTAGAGTGTAAGGTATAGAGTGTAGAGTGTAGGGTATAGAGTGTAGGGTATAGACTGTAGGGTATAGAGTGTAGGGTATAGAGTGTAGGGTATAGATTGTAGAGTGTAGGCTATAGAGTGTATGGTATAGAGTGTAGAGTGTAGGGTATAGAGTGTAGGGTATAGAGTGTAGGGTATAGAGTGTAGGGTATAGAGGGTAGAGTGTAGGGTATAGTGTGTAGGGTATAGAGTGCAGGGTGTAGAGTGTAGGGTATAGAGTGTAGGGCAAAGAGTGTAGGGTATAGAGTGTAGGGTATAGAGTGTTGGATATAGAGTGTAGAGTGTAGGGTATAGAGTGTAGAGTGTAGGGATTAGAGTGTAGGGTATAGAGTGTAGGGTGTAGAGTGTAGGGTATAGAGTGTAGAGTGTAGGGTATAGAGTGTATGGTATAGAGTGTAGGGCATAGAGTGTAGGGTGTAGAGTGTAGGGTATAGAGTGTAGGGCATAGAGTGTAGGGTATAGAGTGTAGGGTACAGAGTGTAGGGTGTAGAGTGTAGGGTATAGAGTGTAGGGTATAGAGTGTAGGGTATAGAGTGTATGGTATAGAGTGTAGGGCATAGAGTGTAGGGTGTAGAGTGTAGGGTATAGAGTGTAGGGTATAGAGTGTATGGTATAGAGTGTAGGGTACAGAGTGTAGGGTGTAGAGTGTAGGGTATAGAGTGTAGGGTATAGAGTGTAGGGTATAGAGTGTAGGGTATAGAGTGTAGGGAATAGAGTGTAGAGTGTAAGGTATAGAGTGTAGAGTGTAGGGTATAGAGTGTAGGGTATAGACTGTAGGGTATAGAGTGTAGGGTATAGAGTGTAGGGTATAGATTGTAGAGTGTAGGCTATAGAGTGTATGGTATAGAGTGTAGAGTGTAGGGTATAGAGTGTAGGGTATAGAATGTAGGGTATAGAGTGTAGGGTATAGAGTGTAGGGTATAGAGGGTAGAGTGTAGGGTATAGTGTGTAGAGTGCAGGGTGTAGAGTGTAGGGTATAGAGTGTAGGGCAAAGAGTGTAGGGTATAGAGTGTAGGGTATAGAGTGTTGGATATAGAGTGTAGAGTGTAGGGTATAGAGTGTAGAGTGTAGGGATTAGAGTGTAGGGTATAGAGTGTAGGGTGTAGAGTGTAGGGTATAGAGTGTAGAGTGTAGGGTATAGAGTGTATGGTATAGAGTGTAGGGCATAGAGTGTAGGGTGTAGAGTGTAGGGTATTGAGTGTAGGGCATAGAGTGTAGGGTATAGAGTGTAGGGTATAGAGTGCACAGTGTAGGGTATAGAGTGTATGGTATAGAGAGTAGGGTATAGAGTGTAGGGTATAGAGTGTAGGGTATAGAGTGTAGGGCAAAGAGTGTAGGGTATAGAGTGTAGGGTATAGAGTGTAGAGTGTAGGGTATAGAGTGTAGGGTATAGAGTGTAGGGTATATAGTGTAGAGTGTAGGGTATAGAGTGTAGGGTATAGAGTGTAGGGTATAGAGTGTAGGGTATAGAGTGTAGGGTATAGATTGTAGAGTGTAGGCTATAGAGTGTAGGGTATAGAGTGTAGAGTGTAGGGTATAGAGTGTAGGGTATAGAGTGTAGGGTATAGATTGTAGAGTGTAGGCTATAGAGTGTAGGGTATAGAGTGTAGAGTGTAGGGTATAGAGTGTATGGTATAGAGTGTAGGGTATAGAGTGTAGGGTATAGAGTGTAGGGTATAGAGTGTAGGGTATAGAGGGTAGAGTGTAGGGTATAGTGTGTAGGTTATAGAGTGCAGGGTGTAGAGTGTAGGGAATAGAGTGTAGAGTGTGAGGTATAGAGTGTAGAGTGTAGGGTATAGAGTGTAGGGTATAGACTGTAGGGTATAGAGTGTAGGGTATAGAGTGTAGGGTATAGATTGTAGAGTGTAGGCTATAGAGTGTAGGGTATAGAGTGTAGACTGTAGGGTATAGAGTGTAGGGTATAGAGTGTAGGGTATAGATTGTAGAGTGTAGGCTATAGAGTGTAGGGTATAGAGTGTAGAGTGTAGGGTATAGAGTGTAGGTTATAGAGTGTAGGGTATAGAGTGTAGGGTATAGTGGGTAGAGTGTAGGGTATAGTGTGTAGGTTATAGAGTGCAGGGTGTAGAGTGTAGGGAATAGAGTGTAGAGTGTAAGGTATAGAGTGTAGAGTGTAGGGTATAGAGTGTAGGGTATAGACTGTAGGGTATAGAGTGTAGGGTATAGAGTGTAGGGTATAGAGTGTAGAGTGTAGGGTATAGAGTGTATGGTATAGAGTGTAGGGTATAGAGTGTAGGGTATAGAGTGTAGGGTATAGAGTGTAGAGTGTAGGGTATAGAGTGTAGGGTATAGAGTGTAGGGTATATAGTGTAGGGTATAGAGTGTAGGGAATAGAGTGTAGAGTGTAAGGTATAGAGTGTAGAGTGTAGGGTATAGAGTGTAGGGTATAGACTGTAGGGTATAGAGTGTAGGGTATAGAGTGTAGGGTATAGATTGTAGAGTGTAGGTTATAGAGTGTAGGGTATAGAGTGTAGAGTGTAGGGTATAGAGTGTAAAGTATAGAGTGTAGGGTATAGAGTGTAGGGTATAGAGGGTAGAGTGTAGGGTATAGTGTGTAGGGTATAGAGTGCAGGGTGTAGAGTGTAGGGTATAGAGTGTAGGGTATAGAGTGTAGGGTATAGAGTGTAGAGTGTAAGGTATAGAGTGTAGAGTGTAGGGTATAGAGTGTAGGGTATAGAGTGTAGGGTATAGAGTGTAGGGTATAGATTGTAGAGTGTAGGCTATAGAGTGTAGGGTATAGAGTGTAGAGTGTAGGGTATAGAGTGTAGGGTATAGAGTGTAGGGTATAGAGTGTAGGGTATAGAGGGTAGAGTGTAGGGTATAGTGTGTAGGGTATAGAGTGCAGGGTGTAGAGTGTAGGGAATAGAGTGTAGAGTGTAAGGTATAGAGTGTAGAGTGTAGGGTATAGAGTGTAGGGTGTAGAGTGTAGGGTATAGAGTGTAGGGTATAGAGTGTAGGGTATAGAGTGTAGGGAATAGAGTGTAAGGTATAGAGTGTAGAGTGTAGGGTATAGAGTGTAGGGTATAGACTCTAGGGTATAGAGTGTAGGGTATAGAGTGTAGGGTATAGAGTGTAGAGTGTAGGGTATAGAGTGTATGGTATAGAGTGTAGGGTACAGAGTGTAGGGTGTAGAGTGTAGGGTATAGAGTGTAGGGTATAGAGTGTAGGGTATAGAGTGTAGGGTATAGAGTGTAGGGAATAGAGTGTAGAGTGTAAGGTATAGAGTGTAGAGTGTAGGGTATAGAGTGTAGGGTATAGACTGTAGGGTATAGAGTGTAGGGTATAGAGTGTAGGGTATAGATTGTAGAGTGTAGGCTATAGAGTGTATGGTATAGAGTGTAGAGTGTAGGGTATAGAGTGTAGGGTATAGAGTGTAGGGTATAGAGTGTAGGGTATAGAGTGTAGGGTATAGAGGGTAGAGTGTAGGGTATAGTGTGTAGGGTATAGAGTGCAGGGTGTAGAGTGTAGGGTATAGAGTGTAGGGCAAAGAGTGTAGGGTATAGAGTGTAGGGTATAGAGTGTTGGATATAGAGTGTAGAGTGTAGGGTATAGAGTGTAGAGTGTAGGGATTAGAGTGTAGGGTATAGAGTGTAGGGTGTAGAGTGTAGGGTATAGAGTGTAGAGTGTAGGGTATAGAGTGTATGGTATAGAGTGTAGGGCATAGAGTGTAGGGTGTAGAGTGTAGGGTATAGAGTGTAGGGCATAGAGTGTAGGGTATAGAGTGTAGGGTATAGAGTGTACAGTGTAGGGTATAGAGTGTATGGTATAGAGTGTAGGGTATAGAGTGTAGGGTATAGAGTGTAGGGTATAGAGTGTAGGGCAAAGAGTGTAGGGTATAGAGTGTAGGGTATAGAGTGTAGGGTATAGAGTGTAGGGTATAGAGTGTAGGGTATATAGTGTAGAGTGTAGGGTATAGAGTGTAGGGTATAGAGTGTAGGGTATAGAGTGTAGGGAATAGAGTGTAGAGTGTAATGTATAGAGTGTAGAGTGTAGGGTATAGAGTGTAGGGTATAGAGTGTAGAGTGTAGGGTATAGAGTGTATGGTATAGAGTGTAGGGTATAGAGTGTAGGGTGTAGAGTGTAGGGTATAGAGTGTAGAGTGTAGGGTATAGAGTGTATGGTATAGAGTGTAGGGTATAGAGTGTAGGGTGTAGAGTGTAGGGTATAGAGTGTAGAGTGTAGGGTATAGAGTGTAGGGTATAGAGTGTAGGGTATAGAGTGTAGGGTATAGAGGGTAGAGTGTAGGGTATAGTGTGTAGGTTATAGAGTGCAGGGTGTAGAGTGTAGGGAATAGAGTGTAGAGTGTAAGGTATAGAGTGTAGAGTGTAGGGTATAGAGTGTAGGGTATAGACTGTAGGGTATAGAGTGTAGGGTATAGAGTGTAGGGTATAGAGTGTAGAGTGTAGGGTATAGAGTGTATGGTATAGAGTGTAGGGTATAGAGTGTAGGGTGTAGAGTGTAGGGTATAGAGTGTAGGGTATAGAGTGTAGGGTATATAGTGTAGGGTATAGAGTGTAGGGAATAGAGTGTAAGGTATAGAGTGTAGAGTGTAGGGTATAGAGTGTAGGGTATAGACTGTAGGGTATAGAGTGTAGGGTATAGAGAGTAGGGTATAGATTGTAGAGTGTAGGCTATAGAGTGTAGGGTATAGAGTGTAGAGTGTAGGGTATAGAGTGTAGGGTATAGAGTGTAGGGTATAGAGTGTAGGGTATAGAGTGTAGGGTATAGAGGGTAGAGTGTAGGGTATAGTGTGTAGGTTATAGAGTGCAGGGTGTAGAGTGTAGGGAATAGAGTGTAGAGTGTAAGGTATAGAGTGTAGAGTGTAGGGTATAGAGTGTAGGGTATAGACTGTAGGGTATAGAGTGTAGGGTATAGAGTGTAGGGTATAGAGTGTAGAGTGTAGGGTATAGAGTGTATGGTATAGCGTGTAGGGTATAGAGTGTAGGGTGTAGAGTGTAGGGTATAGAGTGTAGGGTATAGAGTGTAGGGTATATAGTGTAGGGTATAGAGTGTAGGGAATAGAGTGTAGAGTGTAAGGTATAGAGTGTAGAGTGTAGGGTATAGAGTGTAGGGTATAGACTGTAGGGTATAGAGTGTAGGGTATAGAGTGTAGGGTATAGATTGTAGAGTGTAGGCTATAAAGTGTAGGGTATAGAGTGTAGAGTGTAGGGTATAGAGTGTAGGGTATAGAGTGTAGGGTATAGAGTGTAGGGTATAGAGGGTAGAGTGTAGGGTATAGTGTGTAGGGTATAGAGTGTAGGGTATAGACTGTAGGGTATAGAGTGTAGGGTATAGAGTGTAGGGTATAGATTGTAGAGTGTAGGCTATAGAGTGTATGGTATAGAGTGTAGAGTGTAGGGTATAGAGTGTAGGGTATAGAGTGTAGGGTATAGAGTGTAGGGTATAGAGTGTAGGGAATAGAGTGTAGAGTGTAAGGTATAGAGTGTAGGGTATAGAGGGTAGAGTGTAGGGTATAGTGTGTAGGGTATAGAGTGCAGGGTATAGAGGGTAGAGTGTAGGGTATAGTGTGTAGGGTATAGAGTGCAGGGTGTAGAGTGTAGGGAATAGAGTGTAGAGTGTAAGGTATAGAGTGTAGAGTGTAGGGTATAGAGTGTAGGGTATAGAGTGTAGGGTGTAGAGTGTAGGGTATAGAGTGTAGGGTATAGAGTGTAGGGTATAGAGTGTAGGGAATAGAGTGTAAGGTATAGAGTGTAGAGTGTAGGGTATAGAGTGTAGGGTATAGACTCTAGGGTATAGAGTGTAGGGTATAGAGTGTAGGGTATAGAGTGTAGAGTGTAGGGTATAGAGTGTATGGTATAGAGTGTAGGGTACAGAGTGTAGGGTGTAGAGTGTAGGGTATAGAGTGTAGGGTATAGAGTGTAGGGTATAGAGTGTAGGGAATAGAGTGTAGAGTGTAAGGTATAGAGTGTAGAGTGTAGGGTATAGAGTGTAGGGTATAGACTGTAGGGTATAGAGTGTAGGGTATAGAGTGTAGGGTATAGATTGTAGAGTGTAGGCTATAGAGTGTATGGTATAGAGTGTAGAGTGTAGGGTATAGAGTGTAGGGTATAGAGTGTAGGGTATAGAGTGTAGGGTATAGAGTGTAGGGTATAGAGGGTAGAGTGTAGGGTATAGTGTGTAGGGTATAGAGTGCAGGGTGTAGAGTGTAGGGTATAGAGTGTAGGGCAAAGAGTGTAGGGTATAGAGTGTAGGGTATAGAGTGTTGGATATAGAGTGTAGAGTGTAGGGTATAGAGTGTAGAGTGTAGGGATTAGAGTGTAGGGTATAGAGTGTAGGGTGTAGAGTGTAGGGTATAGAGTGTAGAGTGTAGGGTATAGAGTGTATGGTATAGTGTGTAGGGCATAGAGTGTAGGGTGTAGAGTGTAGGGTATAGAGTGTAGGGCATAGAGTGTAGGGTATAGAGTGTAGGGTATAGCGTGTACAGTGTAGGGTATAGAGTGTATGGTATAGAGTGTAGGGTATAGAGTGTAGGGTATAGAGTGTTGGGTATAGAGTGTAGGGCAAAGAGTGTAGGGTATAGAGTGTAGGGTATAGAGTGTAGAGTGTAGGGTATAGAGTGTAGGGTATAGAGTGTAGGGTATATAGTGTAGAGTGTAGGGTATAGAGTGTAGGGTATAGAGTGTAGGGAATAGAGTGTAGAGTGTAATGTATAGAGTGTAGAGTGTAGGGTATAGAGTGTAGGGTATAGAGTGTAGAGTGTAGGGTATAGAGTGTATGGTATAGAGTGTAGGGTATAGAGTGTAGGGTGTAGAGTGTAGGGTATAGAGTGTAGGGTATAGAGTGTAGGGTATAGAGTGTAGGGTATAGAGGGTAGAGTGTAGGGTATAGTGTGTAGGTTATAGAGTGCAGGGTGTAGAGTGTAGGGAATAGAGTGTAGAGTGTAAGGTATAGAGTGTAGAGTGTAGGGTATAGAGTGTAGGGTATAGACTGTAGGGTATAGAGTGTAGGGTATAGAGTGTAGGGTATAGAGTGTAGAGTGTAGGGTATAGAGTGTTTGGTATAGAGTGTAGGGTATATAGTGTAGGGTATAGAGTGTAGGGAATAGAGTGTAGAGTGTAAGGTATAGAGTGTAGAGTGTAGGGTATAGAGTGTAGGGTATATACTGTAGGGTATAGAGTGTAGGGTATAGAGTGTAGGGTATAGATTGTAGAGTGTAGGCTATAGAGTGTAGGGTATAGAGTGTAGAGTGTAGGGTATAGAGTGTAGGGTATAGAGTGTAGGGTATAGAGTGTAGGGTATAGAGGGTAGAGTGTAGGGTATAGTGTGTAGGGTATAGAGTGCAGGGTGTAGAGTGTAGGGTATAGAGTGTAGGGTATAGAGTGTAGGGTATAGAGTGTAGAGTGTAAGGTATAGAGTGTAGAGTGTAGGGTATAGAGTGTAGGGTATAGAGTGTAGGGTATAGAGTGTAGGGTATAGAGTGTAGGGAATAGAGTGTAGAGTGTAAGGTATAGAGTGTAGAGTGTAGGGTATAGAGTGTAGGGTATAGACTGTAGGGTATAGAGTGTAGGGTATAGAGTGTAGGGTATAGATTGTAGAGTGTAGGCTATAGAGTGTAGGGTATAGAGTGTAGAGTGTAGGGTATAGAGTGTAGGGTATAGAGTGTAGGGTATAGAGTGTAGGGTATAGAGGGTAGAGCGTAGGGTATAGTGTGTAGGGTATAGAGTGCAGGGTGTAGAGTGTAGGGAATAGAGTGTAGAGTGTAAGGTATAGAGTGTAGAGTGTAGGGTATAGAGTGTAGGGTATAGAGTGTAGGGTGTAGAGTGTAGGGTATAGAGTGTAGGGTATAGAGTGTAGGGTATAGAGTGTAGGGAATAGAGTGTAAGGTATAGAGTGTAGAGTGTAGGGTATAGAGTGTAGGGTATAGACTCTAGGGTATAGAGTGTAGGGTATAGAGTGTAGGGTATAGAGTGTAGAGTGTAGGGTATAGAGTGTATGGTATAGAGTGTAGGGTACAGAGTGTAGGGTGTAGAGTGTAGGGTATAGAGTGTAGGGTATAGAGTGTAGGGTATAGAGTGTAGGGAATAGAGTGTAGAGTGTAAGGTATAGAGTGTAGAGTGTAGGGTATAGAGTGTAGGGTATAGACTGTAGGGTATAGAGTGTAGGGTATAGAGTGTAGGGTATAGATTGTAGAGTGTAGGCTATAGAGTGTATGGTATAGAGTGTAGAGTGTAGGGTATAGAGTGTAGGGTATAGAGTGTAGGGTATAGAGTGTAGGGTATAGAGGGTAGAGTGTAGGGTATAGTGTGTAGGGTATAGAGTGCAGGGTGTAGAGTGTAGGGTATAGAGTGTAGGGCAAAGAGTGTAGGGTATAGAGTGTAGGGTATAGAGTGTTGGATATAGAGTGTAGAGTGTAGGGTATAGAGTGTAGGGTGTAGAGTGTAGGGTATAGAGTGTAGAGTGTAGGGTATAGAGTGTATGGTATAGAGTGTAGGGCATAGAGTGTAGGGTGTAGAGTGTAGGGTATAGAGTGTAGGGCATAGAGTGTAGGGTATAGAGTGTAGGGTACAGAGTGTAGGGTGTAGAGTGTAGGGTATAGAGTGTAGGGTATAGAGTGTAGGGTATAGAGTGTATGGTATAGAGTGTAGGGCATAGAGTGTAGGGTGTAGAGTGTAGGGTATAGAGTGTAGGGTATAGAGTGTATGGTATAGAGTGTAGGGTACAGAGTGTAGGGTGTAGAGTGTAGGGTATAGAGTGTAGGGTATAGAGTGTAGGGTATAGAGTGTAGGGTATAGAGTGTAGGGAATAGAGTGTAGAGTGTAAGGTATAGAGTGTAGAGTGTAGGGTATAGAGTGTAGGGTATAGACTGTAGGGTATAGAGTGTAGGGTATAGAGTGTAGGGTATAGATTGTAGAGTGTAGGCTATAGAGTGTATGGTATAGAGTGTAGAGTGTAGGGTATAGAGTGTAGGGTATAGAATGTAGGGTATAGAGTGTAGGGTATAGAGTGTAGGGTATAGAGGGTAGAGTGTAGGGTATAGTGTGTAGAGTGCAGGGTGTAGAGTGTAGGGTATAGAGTGTAGGGCAAAGAGTGTAGGGTATAGAGTGTAGGGTATAGAGTGTTGGATATAGAGTGTAGAGTGTAGGGTATAGAGTGTAGAGTGTAGGGATTAGAGTGTAGGGTATAGAGTGTAGGGTGTAGAGTGTAGGGTATAGAGTGTAGAGTGTAGGGTATAGAGTGTATGGTATAGAGTGTAGGGCATAGAGTGTAGGGTGTAGAGTGTAGGGTATTGAGTGTAGGGCATAGAGTGTAGGGTATAGAGTGTAGGGTATAGAGTGTACAGTGTAGGGTATAGAGTGTATGGTATAGAGAGTAGGGTATAGAGTGTAGGGTATAGAGTGTAGGGTATAGAGTGTAGGGCAAAGAGTGTAGGGTATAGAGTGTAGGGTATAGAGTGTAGAGTGTAGGGTATAGAGTGTAGGGTATAGAGTGTAGGGTATATAGTGTAGAGTGTAGGGTATAGAGTGTAGGGTATAGAGTGTAGGGTATAGAGTGTAGGGAATAGAGTGTAGAGTGTAATGTATAGAGTGTAGAGTGTAGGGTATAGAGTGTAGGGTATAGAGTGTAGAGTGTAGGGTATAGAGTGTATGGTATAGAGTGTAGGGTATAGAGTGTAGGGTGTAGAGTGTAGGGTATAGAGTGTAGAGTGTAGGGTATAGAGTGTAGAGTGTAGGGTATAGAGTGTATGGTATAGAGTGTAGGGTATAGAGTGTAGGGTGTAGAGTGTAGGGTATAGAGTGTAGGGTATAGAGTGTAGGGTATAGAGTGTAGGGTATAGAGTGTAGGGAATAGAGTGTAGAGTGTAAGGTATAGAGTGTAGAGTGTTGGGTATAGAGTGTAGGGTATAGAGTGTAGGGTATAGAGTGTAGGGTATAGATTGTAGGGTATAGAGTGTAGAGTGTAGGGTATAGTGTGTAGGGTATAGAGTGCAGGGTGTAGAGTGTAGGGTATAGAGTGTAGGGTATAGAGTGTAGGGTATAGAGTGTAGAGTGTAGGGTATAGAGTGTATGCTATAGAGTGTATGGTGTAGAATGTATGGTATAGAGTGTAGGGTATAGAGTGTAGACTGTATGGTATAGAGTGTAGGGTATAGAGTGTAGGGTATAGAGTGTATGTTATAGAGTGTAGGGTATAGAGTGTAGAGTGTAGGGTATAGAGTTTAGATTGTAGGGTATAGAGTGTAGGGTATAGAGTGTAAGGTATAGAGTGTAGGGTGTAGAGTGTAGGGTATAGAGTGTAGGGCATAGAGTGTAGGGTATAGAGTGTATGGTATAGTGTGTAGGGTATAGAGTGTATGGTATAGAGTGTAGAGTGTAGGGTATAGAATGTAGGGTATAGAGTGTAGGGTATAGAGTGTAGGGTATAGAGTGTAGGGCATAGAGTGTAGGGTGTAGGTTATAGAGTGTAGAGTGTAGGGTATAGAGTTTAGGGTATAGAATGTAGGGTATAGAGTGTAGAGTGTAGGGTATAGAGTGTAGGGTGATATAGAAGGGTTAATAGTTTGCCTTTAAGTGCCTTTTGCCTTTAATTGCTACAATTGCTAGAATCTGTTGATGCAGTAGTCTTAATGTCTCCAATTCAAGGAGACCATACTTCTTATCATGTATGTTCCCAATATTCAGTCACAACATGCTCTGGGTACGTTAGAGAATAAAGGTCAGTATGACCCTGGGTGATGGAGGGGGCTACATGAATTACATTAGAGTTACAGTTGTTGGAAATGGTATATAATATTGCCTCTTGCTCTATTACTTCAGATAAAAGTGACTTGCTCACAGGATATGTGTGAGGTGTCTTTTTGTCTCCAAGCGCGCTTGTAAAATGACGGGCGTAACTCCACAATTTGGTCTCACTGGTGATCTGTAAGCTGACATTTGGGTCAGAATGAAAAACAGCTACGACAAGGGTATAGAGTGTAGGGTATAGAGTGTAGGGCATAAAGTGTAGGGTATAGAGTGTAGGGTATAGAGTGTAGAGTGTAGGGTATAGAGTGTAGGGTATAGAGTGTAGAGTGCAGGGTATAGAGTGTAGGGTATAGAGTGTAGGGTATAGAGTGTAGAGTGTAGGGTATAGATTGTAGGGTATAGAGTGTAGGGTACAGAGTGTAGGGTATAGAGTGTAGGGTATAGAGTGTAGAGTGTAGGGTATAGAGTGTAGAGTGTAGGGTATAGAGTGTAGGGTATAGAGTGTAGGGTATAGAGTGTAGGGTAGAGAGTGTAGAGTGTAGGGTATAGAGTGTAGGTTATAGAGTGTAGGGTATAGAGTGTAGAATGTAGGGATTAGAGTGTAGGGTATAGAGTGTAGGGTGTAGAGTGTAGGGTATAGAGTGTAGACTGTAGGGTATAGAGTGTATGGCATAGAGTGTAGGGTATAGAGTGTAGGGTGTAGAGTGTAGGGTATAGAGTGTAGGGAATAGAGTGTATGGTATAGAGTGTAGGGTATAGAATGTAGGGAATAGAGTGTAGAGTGTAAGGTATAGAGTGTAGGGTATAGAGGGTAGGGTATAGAGTGTAGAGTGTAGGGATTAGAGTGTAGGGCATAGAGTGTAGAGTGTAGAGTGTAGGGTATATAAGTATATAAGGGGACAATACAAATATCTCGCTGAGGATCTGTTTATACCAAGGAAGGTGACGGGCACAAGGGGGCATTCTTTGCGTCTGGAGGAGGGAAGGTTTTTCCACCAACATAGAAGAGGATTCTTTACTGTTAGGGCAGTGAGAATCTGGAATTGCTTGCCTGAGGAGGTGGTGATGGCGAACTCTGTCGAGGGGTTCAAGAGAGGCCTGGATGTCTTCCTGGAGCAGAACAATATTGTATCATACAATTATTAGGTTCTGTAGAAGGACGTAGATCTGGGTATTTATTATGATGGAATATAGGCTGAACTGGATGGACAAATGTCTTTTTTCGGCCTTACTAACTATGTTACTATGTTACTATGTTACTATGTATAGAGTGTAGAGTGTAGAGTATAGAGTGTATGGTATAGAGTGTAGGGTATAGAGTGTAGGGTGTAGAGTGTAGGGTATAGAGTGTAGGGTATAAAGTGTAGGGTATAGAGTGTAGGGTATAGAGTGTAGGGAATAGAGTGTAGAGTGTAAGGTATAGAGTGTAGAGTGTAGGGTATAGAGTGTAGGGTATAGACTGTAGGGTATAGAGTGTAGGGTATAGAGTGTAGGGTATAGATTGTAGAGTGTAGGCTATAGAGTGTAGGGTATAGAGTGTAGAGTGTAGGGTATAGAGTGTAGGGTATAGAGTGTAGGGTATAGAGTGTAGAGTGTAGGGTATAGTGTGTAGGGTATAGAGTGCAGGGTGTAGAGTGTAGGGTATAGAGTGTAGGGTATAGAGTGTAGGGTATAAAGTGTAGAGTGTAGGGTATAGAGTGTATAGTGTAGGGTATAGAGTGTAGGGTATAGAGTGTAGGGTATAGAGTGTAGGGTATAGAGTGTAGAGTGTAGGGTATAGAGTGTATGCTATAGAGTATATGGTGTAGAGTGTATGGTATAGAGTGTAGGGTATAGAGTGTAGAGTGTATGGTATAGAGTGTAGGGTATAGAGTGTAAGGTATAGAGTGTAGGGTATAGAGTGTATGGTATAGAGTGTAGGGTATAGAGTGTAGAGTGTAGGATATAGAGTGTAGGGTATAGAGTGTAGAGTGTAGGGTATAGAGTGTAGGGTATAGAGTGTAGGGTATAGAGTGTAGAGTGTAGGGATTAGAGTGTAGGGTATAGAGTGTAGGGTATAGAGTGTAGAGTGTAGGGTATAGAGTGTAGGGTATAGAGTGTAGGGTATAGAGTGTAGGGCATAGAGAGTAGGGTATAGAGTGTAGGGTATAGAGTGTAGAGTGTAAGGTATAGAGTGTAGGGTATAGAGTGTAGGGTATAGACTGTAGGGCATAGAGTGTAGGGTATAGAGTGTAGGGTATAGAGTGTAGAGTGTAGGGTATAGAGTGTAGGGTATAGAGTGTAGGGTATAGAGTGTAGGGTATAGAGTGTAGGGTATAGAGTGTAGGGTGTAGGGTATAGAGTGTAGATAATAGAGTGTAGGGTATAGAGTGTAGAGTGTAGGGTATAGAGTGTAGGGTATAGAGTGTAGGGTATAGAGTGTAGGGCATAGAGTGTAGGGTATATAGTTTAGGGTATAGAGTGTAGAGTGTAGGGTATAGAGTGTAGGATATAGAGTGTAGGGTATAGTGTGTAGAGTGTAGGGCATAGAGTTTAGAGTGTAGGGTATAGAGTGTAGGGTATAGAGTGTAGAGTGTAGGGTATAGAGTGTAGGGTATAGAGTGTTGGGTATAGAATGTAGGGTAGAGAGTGTAGAGTGTAGGGTATAGAGTGCAGGGTATAGAGTGTAGGGTGTAGAGTGTAGGGATTAGAGTGTAGGGTATAAAGTGTAGGGTGTAGGGTATAGAGTGTATGGTATAGATTGTAGGGTATAGAGTGTAGGGTGTAGAGTGTAGGGTATAGAGTGTATGGTATAGAGTGTAGGGTATAGAGTGTAGGGTATAGAGTGTAGGGAATAGAGTGTAGAGTGTAAGGTATAGAGTGTACAGTGTAGGGTATAGAGTGTAGGGTATAGAGTGTAGAGTGTAGGGATTAGAGTGTAGGGTATAGAGTGTAGGGTGTAGAGTGTAGCGTATAGAGTGTAAAGTGTAGGGTATAGAGTGTATGGTATAGAGTGTAGGGTATAGAGTGTAGGGTGTAGAGTGTAGGGTATAGAGTGTAAGGTATGGAGTGTAGGGTATAGAGTGTAGGGTATAGAGTGTAGGGTATAGAGTGTAGGGTATAGAGTGTAGATTGTAGGGTATAGAGTGTAGGGTATAGAGTTTAAGGTATAGAGTGTAGGGTAGAGAGTGTAGAATGTAGGGATTAGAGTGTAGGGTATAGAGTGTAGGTTGTAGAGTGTAGGGTATAGAGTGTAGAGTGTAGGGTATAGAGTGTATGGTATAGAGTGTAGGTTATAGAGTGTAGGGTGTAGAGTGTAGGGTATAGAGTGTAGGGTATAGAGTGTAGGGTATATTGTGTATGGTATAGAGTGTAGGGTATAGAGTGTAGGGTGTAGGGTATAGAGTGTAGGGTGTAGAGTGTAGGGTATAGAGTGTATGGTGTAGAGTGTATGGTATAGAGTGTAGGGTATAGAGCGTAGGGTATAGAGTGTATGGTATAGAGTGTAGGGTGTAGAGTGTAGGGTATAGAGTGTAGGGTATAGAGTGTAGGGTATAGAGTGTATGGTATAGAGTGTAGGGTATAGAGTGTATGGTATAGAGTGTAGGGTATAGAGTGTAGAGTGTATGGTATAGAGTGTAGGGTATAGAGTGTAGGGTATAGAGTGTAGGGAATAGAGTGTAGAGTGTAAGGTATAGAGTGTAGAGTGTAGGGTATAGAGTGTAGGGTATAGAGTGTAGGGAATAGAGTGTAGAGTGTAAGGTATAGAGTGTACAGTGTAGGGTATAGAGTGTAGGGTATAGAGTGTAGAGTGTAGGGATTAGAGTGTAGGGTATAGAGTGTAGGGTGTAGAGTGTAGCGTATAGAGTGTAAAGTGTAGGGTATAGAGTGTATGGTATAGAGTGTAGGGTATAGAGTGTAGGGTGTAGAGTGTAGGGTATAGAGTGTAAGGTATGGAGTGTAGGGTATAGAGTGTAGGGTATAGAGTGTAGGGTATAGAGTGTAGGGTATAGAGTGTAGATTGTAGGGTATAGAGTGTAGGGTATAGAGTTTAAGGTATAGAGTGTAGGGTAGAGAGTGTAGAATGTAGGGATTAGAGTGTAGGGTATAGAGTGTAGGTTGTAGAGTGTAGGGTATAGAGTGTAGAGTGTAGGGTATAGAGTGTATGGTATAGAGTGTAGGTTATAGAGTGTAGGGTGTAGAGTGTAGGGTATAGAGTGTAGGGTATAGAGTGTAGGGTATATTGTGTATGGTATAGAGTGTAGGGTATAGAGTGTAGGGTGTAGGGTATAGAGTGTAGGGTGTAGAGTGTAGGGTATAGAGTGTATGGTGTAGAGTGTATGGTATAGAGTGTAGGGTATAGAGCGTAGGGTATAGAGTGTATGGTATAGAGTGTAGGGTGTAGAGTGTAGGGTATAGAGTGTAGGGTATAGAGTGTAGGGTATAGAGTGTATGGTATAGAGTGTAGGGTATAGAGTGTATGGTATAGAGTGTAGGGTATAGAGTGTAGAGTGTATGGTATAGAGTGTAGGGTATAGAGTGTAGGGTATAGAGTGTAGGGAATAGAGTGTAGAGTGTAAGGTATAGAGTGTAGAGTGTAGGGTATAGAGTGTAGGGTATAGAGTGTAGAGTGTAGGGATTAGAGTGTAGGGTATAGAGTGTAGGGTGTAGAGTGTAGCGTATAGAGTGTAAAGTGTAGGGTATAGAGAGTATGGTATAGAGTGTAGGGTATAGAGTGTAGGGTGTAGAGTGTAGGGTATAGAGTATAGGGTATAGAGTGTAGGGTATAGAGTGTAGGGTATAGAGTGTAGGGTATAGAGTGTAGGGTATAGAGTGTAGAGTGTAGGGTATAGAGTGTAGGGTATAGAGTGTAGGGTAGAGAGTGTAGAATGTAGGGATTAGAGTGTAGGGTATAGAGTGTAGGGTGTAGAGTGTAGGGTATAGAGTGTATGGTATAGAGTGTAGGGTATAGAGTGTAGGGTGTAGAGTGTAGGGTATAGAGTGTAGAGTGCAGGGTATAGAGTGTATGGTATAGAGTGTAGGGTATAGAGTGTAGAGTGTAGGGTATAGAGTGTAGGGTATAGAGTGTAGGGTATAGAGTGTAGGGCATAGAGTGTAGGGTATAGAGTGTAGGGTATAGAGTGTAGGGTATAGAGTGTAGGGTATAGAGTGTAGGGTATAGAGTGTAGAGTGTAGGGTATAGAGTGTAGAGTGTAGGGTATAGAGTGTAGAGTGTAGGGTATAGAGTGTAGGGTATAGAGTGTAGGGTATAGAGTGTAGGGTATAGAGTGTAGAGTGTAGGGTATAGAGTGTAGAGTGTAGGGTATAGAGTGTATGGTATAGAGTGTAGGGTATAGAGTGTAGGGTGTAGAGTGTAGGGTATAGAGTGTAGGGTATAGAGTGTAGGGTATAGAGTGTAGGGAATAGAGTGTAGAGTGTAAGGCATAGAGTGTAGAGTGTAGGGTATAGAGTGTACGGTATAGAGTGTAGAGTGTAGGGATTAAAGTGTAGGGTATAGAGTGTAGGGTATAGAGTGTAGGGTATAGAGTGTAGAGTGTAGGTATAGAGTGTAGGGTATAGAGTGTAGGGTATAGAGTGTAGGGCATAGAGTGTAGGGTATAGAGTGTAGGGTATAGAGTGTAGAGTGTAGGGTATAGAGTGTAGGGTATAGAGTGTAGGGTATAGAGTGTAGGGTATAGAGTGTAGAGTGTAGGGTATAGAGTGTATGCTATAGAGTGTATGGTGTAGAATGTATGGTATAGAGTGTAGGGTATAGAGTGTAGACTGTATGGTATAGAGTGTAGGGTATAGAGTGTAGGGTATAGAGTGTATGTTATAGAGTGTAGGGTATAGAGTGTAGAGTGTAGGGTATAGAGTTTAGATTGTAGGGTATAGAGTGTAGGGTATAGAGTGTAAGGTATAGAGTGTAGGGTGTAGAGTGTAGGGTATAGAGTGTAGGGCATAGAGTGTAGGGTATAGAGTGTATGGTATAGTGTGTAGGGTATAGAGTGTATGGTATAGAGTGTAGAGTGTAGGGTATAGAATGTAGGGTATAGAGTGTAGGGTATAGAGTGTAGGGTATAGAGTGTAGGGCATAGAGTGTAGGGTATAGAGTGTAGGGTATAGAGTGTAGAGTGTAGGGTATAGAGTGTAGAGTGTAGGGTATAGAGTGTATGGTATAGAGTGTAGGGTATAGAGTGTAGGGTGTAGAGTGTAGGGTATAGAGTGTAGGGTATAGAGTGTAGGGTATAGAGTGTAGGGAATAGAGTGTAGAGTGTAAGGCATAGAGTGTAGAGTGTAGGGTATAGAGTGTACGGTATAGAGTGTAGAGTGTAGGGATTAAAGTGTAGGGTATAGAGTGTAGGGTATAGAGTGTAGGGTATAGAGTGTAGAGTGTAGGTATAGAGTGTAGGGTATAGAGTGTAGGGTATAGAGTGTAGGGCATAGAGTGTAGGGTATAGAGTGTAGGGTATAGAGTGTAGAGTGTAGGGTATAGAGTGTAGGGTATAGAGTGTAGGGTATAGAGTGTAGGGTATAGAGTGTAGAGTGTAGGGTATAGAGTGTATGCTATAGAGTGTATGGTGTAGAATGTATGGTATAGAGTGTAGGGTATAGAGTGTAGACTGTATGGTATAGAGTGTAGGGTATAGAGTGTAGGGTATAGAGTGTATGTTATAGAGTGTAGGGTATAGAGTGTAGAGTGTAGGGTATAGAGTTTAGATTGTAGGGTATAGAGTGTAGGGTATAGAGTGTAAGGTATAGAGTGTAGGGTGTAGAGTGTAGGGTATAGAGTGTAGGGCATAGAGTGTAGGGTATAGAGTGTATGGTATAGTGTGTAGGGTATAGAGTGTATGGTATAGAGTGTGGAGTGTAGGGTATAGAATGTAGGGTATAGAGTGTAGGGTATAGAGTGTAGGGTATAGAGTGTAGGGCATAGAGTGTAGGGTGTAGGTTATAGAGTGTAGAGTGTAGGGTATAGAGTTTAGGGTATAGAATGTAGGGTATAGAGTGTAGAGTGTAGGGTATAGAGTGTAGGGTGATATAGAAGGGTTAATAGTTTGCCTTTAAGTGCCTTTTGCCTTTAATTGCTACAATTGCTAGAATCTGTTGATGCAGTAGTCTTAATGTCTCCAATTCAAGGAGACCATACTTCTTATCATGTATGTTCCCAATATTCAGTCACAACATGCTCTGGGTACGTTAGAGAATAAAGGTCAGTATGACCCTGGGTGATGGAGGGGGCTACATGAATTACATTAGAGTTACAGTTGTTGGAAATGGTATATAATATTGCCTCTTGCTCTATTACTTCAGATAAAAGTGACTTGCTCACAGGATATGTGTGAGGTGTCTTTTTGTCTCCAAGCGCGCTTGTAAAATGACGGGCGTAACTCCACAATTTGGTCTCACTGGTGATCTGTAAGCTGACATTTGGGTCAGAATGAAAAACAGCTACGACAAGGGTATAGAGTGTAGGGTATAGAGTGTAGGGCATAAAGTGTAGGGTATAGAGTGTAGGGTATAGAGTGTAGAGTGTAGGGTATAGAGTGTAGGGTATAGAGTGTAGAGTGCAGGGTATAGAGTGTAGGGTATAGAGTGTAGGGTATAGAGTGTAGAGTGTAGGGTATAGATTGTAGGGTATAGAGTGTAGGGTACAGAGTGTAGGGTATAGAGTGTAGGGTATAGAGTGTAGAGTGTAGGGTATAGAGTGTAGAGTGTAGGGTATAGAGTGTAGGGTATAGAGTGTAGGGTATAGAGTGTAGGGTAGAGAGTGTAGAGTGTAGGGTATAGAGTGTAGGTTATAGAGTGTAGGGTATAGAGTGTAGAATGTAGGGATTAGAGTGTAGGGTATAGAGTGTAGGGTGTAGAGTGTAGGGTATAGAGTGTAGACTGTAGGGTATAGAGTGTATGGCATAGAGTGTAGGGTATAGAGTGTAGGGTGTAGAGTGTAGGGTATAGAGTGTAGGGAATAGAGTGTATGGTATAGAGTGTAGGGTATAGAATGTAGGGAATAGAGTGTAGAGTGTAAGGTATAGAGTGTAGAGTGTAGGGTATAGAGGGTAGGGTATAGAGTGTAGAGTGTAGGGATTAGAGTGTAGGGCATAGAGTGTAGAGTGTAGAGTGTAGGGTATATAAGTATATAAGGGGACAATACAAATATCTCGCTGAGGATCTGTTTATACCAAGGAAGGTGACGGGCACAAGGGGGCATTCTTTGCGTCTGGAGGAGAGAAGGTTTTTCCACCAACATAGAAGAGGATTCTTTACTGTTAGGGCAGTGAGAATCTGGAATTGCTTGCCTGAGGAGGTGGTGATGGCGAACTCTGTCGAGGGGTTCAAGAGAGGCCTGGATGTCTTCCTGGAGCAGAACAATATTGTATCATACAATTATTAGGTTCTGTAGAAGGACGTAGATCTGGGTATTTATTATGATGGAATATAGGCTGAACTGGATGGACAAATGTCTTTTTTCGGCCTTACTAACTATGTTACTATGTTACTATGTTACTATGTATAGAGTGTAGAGTGTAGAGTATAGAGTGTATGGTATAGAGTGTAGGGTATAGAGTGTAGGGTGTAGAGTGTAGGGTATAGAGTGTAGGGTATAAAGTGTAGGGTATAGAGTGTAGGGTATAGAGTGTAGGGAATAGAGTGTAGAGTGTAAGGTATAGAGTGTAGAGTGTAGGGTATAGAGTGTAGGGTATAGACTGTAGGGTATAGAGTGTAGGGTATAGAGTGTAGGGTATAGATTGTAGAGTGTAGGCTATAGAGTGTAGGGTATAGAGTGTAGAGTGTAGGGTATAGAGTGTAGGGTATAGAGTGTAGGTTATAGAGTGTAGAGTGTAGGGTATAGTGTGTAGGGTATAGAGTGCAGGGTGTAGAGTGTAGGGTATAGAGTGTAGGGTATAGAGTGTAGGGTATAAAGTGTAGAGTGTAGGGTATAGAGTGTATAGTGTAGGGTATAGAGTGTAGGGTATAGAGTGTAGGGTATAGAGTGTAGGGTATAGAGTGTAGAGTGTAGGGTATAGAGTGTATGCTATAGAGTATATGGTGTAGAGTGTATGGTATAGAGTGTAGGGTATAGAGTGTAGAGTGTATGGTATAGAGTGTAGGGTATAGAGTGTAAGGTATAGAGTGTAGGGTATAGAGTGTATGGTATAGAGTGTAGGGTATAGAGTGTAGAGTGTAGGATATAGAGTGTAGGGTATAGAGTGTAGAGTGTAGGGTATAGAGTGTAGGGTATAGAGTGTAGGGTATAGAGTGTAGAGTGTAGGGATTAGAGTGTAGGGTATAGAGTGTAGGGTATAGAGTGTAGAGTGTAGGGTATAGAGTGTAGGGTATAGAGTGTAGGGTATAGAGTGTAGGGCATAGAGTGTAGGGTATAGAGTGTAGGGTATAGAGTGTAGAGTGTAAGGTATAGAGTGTAGGGTATAGAGTGTAGGGTATAGACTGTAGGGCATAGAGTGTAGGGTATAGAGTGTAGGGTATAGAGTGTAGAGTGTAGGGTATAGAGTGTAGGGTATAGAGTGTAGGGTATAGAGTGTAGGGTATAGAGTGTAGGGTGTAGGGTATAGAGTGTAGATAATAGAGTGTAGGGTATAGAGTGTAGAGTGTAGGGTATAGAGTGTAGGGTATAGAGTGTAGGGTATAGAGTGTAGGGCATAGAGTGTAGGGTATATAGTTTAGGGTATAGAGTGTAGAGTGTAGGGTATAGAGTGTAGGATATAGAGTGTAGGGTATAGTGTGTAGAGTGTAGGGCATAGAGTTTAGAGTGTAGGGTATAGAGTGTAGGGTATAGAGTGTAGAGTGTAGGGTATAGAGTGTAGGGTATAGAGTGTTGGGTATAGAATGTAGGGTAGAGAGTGTAGAGTGTAGGGTATAGAGTGCAGGGTATAGAGTGTAGGGTGTAGAGTGTAGGGATTAGAGTGTAGGGTATAAAGTGTAGGGTGTAGGGTATAGAGTGTATGGTATAGATTGTAGGGTATAGAGTGTAGGGTGTAGAGTGTAGGGTATAGAGTGTATGGTATAGAGTGTAGGGTATAGAGTGTAGGGTATAGAGTGTAGGGAATAGAGTGTAGAGTGTAAGGTATAGAGTGTACAGTGTAGGGTATAGAGTGTAGGGTATAGAGTGTAGAGTGTAGGGATTAGAGTGTAGGGTATAGAGTGTAGGGTGTAGAGTGTAGCGTATAGAGTGTAAAGTGTAGGGTATAGAGTGTATGGTATAGAGTGTAGGGTATAGAGTGTAGGGTGTAGAGTGTAGGGTATAGAGTGTAAGGTATGGAGTGTAGGGTATAGAGTGTAGGGTATAGAGTGTAGGGTATAGAGTGTAGGGTATAGAGTGTAGATTGTAGGGTATAGAGTGTAGGGTATAGAGTTTAAGGTATAGAGTGTAGGGTAGAGAGTGTAGAATGTAGGGATTAGAGTGTAGGGTATAGAGTGTAGGTTGTAGAGTGTAGGGTATAGAGTGTAGAGTGTAGGGTATAGAGTGTATGGTATAGAGTGTAGGTTATAGAGTGTAGGGTGTAGAGTGTAGGGTATAGAGTGTAGGGTATAGAGTGTAGGGTATATTGTGTATGGTATAGAGTGTAGGGTATAGAGTGTAGGGTGTAGGGTATAGAGTGTAGGGTGTAGAGTGTAGGGTATAGAGTGTATGGTGTAGAGTGTATGGTATAGAGTGTAGGGTATAGAGCGTAGGGTATAGAGTGTATGGTATAGAGTGTAGGGTGTAGAGTGTAGGGTATAGAGTGTAGGGTATAGAGTGTAGGGTATAGAGTGTATGGTATAGAGTGTAGGGTATAGAGTGTATGGTATAGAGTGTAGGGTATAGAGTGTAGAGTGTATGGTATAGAGTGTAGGGTATAGAGTGTAGGGTATAGAGTGTAGGGAATAGAGTGTAGAGTGTAAGGTATAGAGTGTAGAGTGTAGGGTATAGAGTGTAGGGTATAGAGTGTAGAGTGTAGGGATTAGAGTGTAGGGTATAGAGTGTAGGGTGTAGAGTGTAGCGTATAGAGTGTAAAGTGTAGGGTATAGAGAGTATGGTATAGAGTGTAGGGTATAGAGTGTAGGGTGTAGAGTGTAGGGTATAGAGTATAGGGTATAGAGTGTAGGGTATAGAGTGTAGGGTATAGAGTGTAGGGTATAGAGTGTAGGGTATAGAGTGTAGAGTGTAGGGTATAGAGTGTAGGGTATAGAGTGTAGGGTAGAGAGTGTAGAATGTAGGGATTAGAGTGTAGGGTATAGAGTGTAGGGTGTAGAGTGTAGGGTATAGAGTGTATGGTATAGAGTGTAGGGTATAGAGTGTAGGGTGTAGAGTGTAGGGTATAGAGTGTAGAGTGCAGGGTATAGAGTGTATGGTATAGAGTGTAGGGTATAGAGTGTAGAGTGTAGGGTATAGAGTGTAGGGTATAGAGTGTAGGGTATAGAGTGTAGGGCATAGAGTGTAGGGTATAGAGTGTAGGGTATAGAGTGTAGGGTATAGAGTGTAGGGTATAGAGTGTAGAGTGTAGGGTATAGAGTGTAGAGTGTAGGGTATAGAGTGTAGAGTGTAGGGTATAGAGTGTAGGGTATAGAGTGTAGGGTATAGAGTGTAGGGTATAGAGTGTAGAGTGTAGGGTATAGAGTGTAGAGTGTAGGGTATAGAGTGTATGGTATAGAGTGTAGGGTATAGAGTGTAGGGTGTAGAGTGTAGGGTATAGAGTGTAGGGTATAGAGTGTAGGGTATAGAGTGTAGGGAATAGAGTGTAGAGTGTAAGGCATAGAGTGTAGAGTGTAGGGTATAGAGTGTACGGTATAGAGTGTAGAGTGTAGGGATTAAAGTGTAGGGTATAGAGTGTAGGGTATAGAGTGTAGGGTATAGAGTGTAGAGTGTAGGTATAGAGTGTAGGGTATAGAGTGTAGGGTATAGAGTGTAGGGCATAGAGTGTAGGGTATAGAGTGTAGGGTATAGAGTGTAGAGTGTAGGGTATAGAGTGTAGGGTATAGAGTGTAGGGTGTAGAGTATAGGGTATAGAGTGTAGGGTATAGAGTGTAGAGTGTAGGGTATAGAGTGTAGAGTGTAGGGTATAGAGTGTAGAGTGTAGGGTATAGAGTGTAGGGTATAGTGTGTAGGGTATAGAGTGTAGGGTATAGAGTGTAGGGCATAGCGTGTAGGGTATAGAGTGTAGGGTATAGAGTGTAGAGTGTAGGGTATAGAGTGTAGGGTATAGAGTGTAGGGTATAGAGTGTAGGGTATAGAGTGTAGAGTGTAGGGTATAGAGTGTAGGGTATAGAGTGTAGGGTATAGAGTGTAGAGTGTAGGGTATAGAGTGTAGGGTATAGAGTGTAGGGTATAGAGTGTAGGGTGTAGAGTGTAGGGTATAGAGTGTAGGGTATAGAGTGTAGGGTATAGAGTGTAGGGTATAGAGTGTAGGGAATAGAGTGTAGAGTGTAAGGTATACAGTGTTGAGTGTAGGGTATAGAGTGTAGGGTATAGAGTGTAGAGTGTAAGGTATAGAGTGTAGGGTATAGAGTGTAGGGTATAGAGTGTAGGGCATAGCGTGTAGGGTATAGAGTGTAGGGTATAGAGTGTAGAGTGTAGGGTATAGAGTGTAGGGTATAGAGTGTAGGGTATAGAGTGTAGAGTGTAGTTTATAGAGTGTAGGGTATAGAGTGTAGGGTATAGAGTGTAGAGTGTAGGGTATAGAGTGTAGGGTATAGAGTGTAGTGTATAGAGTGTAGGGCATAGAGTGTAGGGTATATAGTTTAGGGTATAGAGTGTAGAGTGTAGGGTATAGAGTGTAGGGTATAGAGTGTACGGTATAGAGTGTAGAGTGTAGGGCATAGAGTGTAGAGTGTAGGGATTAGAGTGTAGGGTATAGAGTGTAGAGTGTAGGGTATAGAGTGTAGGGTGTAGAGTGTAGGGTATAGAGTGTAGAGTGTAGGGTATAGAGTGTATGGTATAGAGTGTAGGGTATAGAGTGTAGAGTGTAGGGTATAGAGTGTAGGGTATAGAGTGTAGGGTATAGAGTGTGGAGTGTAGGGTATAGAGTGTAGGGTATAGAGTGTAGGGTGTAGTGTGTCGGGTATAGAGTGTAGAGTGTAGGGTATAGAGTGTATGGTATAGAGTGTAGGGTATAGAGTGTAGAGTGTAGGGTATAGAGTGTAGGGTATAGAGTGTAGAGTGTAGGGTATAGAGTGTAGGGTATAGAGTGTAGGGTATAGAGTGTAGGGTATAGAGTGTAGAGTGTAGGGTATAGAGTGTAGAGTGTAGGGTATAGAGTGTATGGTATAGAGTGTAGGGTATAGAGTGTAGGGTGTAGAGTGTAGGGTATAGAGTGTAGGGTATAGAGTGTAGGGTATAGAGTGTAGGGAATAGAGTGTAGAGTGTAAGGCATAGAGTGTAGAGTGTAGGGTATAGAGTGTAGGGTATAGAGTGTAGAGTGTAGGGATTAAAGTGTAGGGTATAGAGTGTAGGGTATAGAGTGTAGGGTATAGAGTGTAGAGTGTAGGTATAGAGTGTAGGGTATAGAGTGTAGGGTATAGAGTGTAGGGCATAGAGTGTAGGGTATAGAGTGTAGGGTATAGAGTGTAGAGTGTAGGGTATAGAGTGTAGGGTATAGAGTGTAGGGTGTAGAGTATAGGGTATAGAGTGTAGGGTATAGAGTGTAGAGTGTAGGGTATAGAGTGTAGAGTGTAGGGTATAGAGTGTAGAGTGTAGGGTATAGAGTGTAGGGTATAGTGTGTAGGGTATAGAGTGTAGGGTATAGAGTGTAGGGCATAGCGTGTAGGGTATAGAGTGTAGGGTATAGAGTGTAGGGTATAGAGTGTAGGGTATAGAGTGTAGGGTATAGAGTGTAGGGTATAGAGTGTAGAGTGTAGGGTATAGAGTGTAGGGTATAGAGTGTAGGGTATAGAGTGTAGAGTGTAGGGTATAGAGTGTAGGGTATAGAGTGTAGGGTATAGAGTGTAGGGTGTAGAGTGTAGGGTATAGAGTGTAGGGTATAGAGTGTAGGGTATAGAGTGTAGGGTATAGAGTGTAGGGAATAGAGTGTAGAGTGTAAGGTATAGAGTGTTGAGTGTAGGGTATAGAGTGTAGGGTATAGAGTGTAGAGTGTAAGGTATAGAGTGTAGGGTATAGAGTGTAGGGTATAGAGTGTAGGGCATAGCGTGTAGGGTATAGAGTGTAGGGTATAGAGTGTAGAGTGTAGGGTATAGAGTGTAGGGTATAGAGTGTAGGGTATAGAGTGTAGGGTATAGAGTGTAGGGTATAGAGTGTAGAGTGTAGGGTATAGAGTGTAGGTTATAGAGTGTAGGGTATAGAGTGTAGAGTGTAGGGTATAGAGTGTAGGGTATAGAGTGTAGGGTATAGAGTGTAGGGCATAGAGTGTAGGGTATATAGTTTAGGGTATAGAGTGTAGAGTGTAGGGTATAGAGTGTAGGGTATAGAGTGTACGGTATAGAGTGTAGAGTGTAGGGCATAGAGTTTAGAGTGTAGGGTATAGAGTGTAGGGTATAGAGTGTAGGGTATAGAGTGTAGAGTGTAGGGTATAGAGTGTAGGGTATAGAGTGTTGGGTATAGAGTGTAGGGTAGAGAGTGTAGAGTGTAGAGTATAGAGTGTAGGGTATAGAGTGTAGGGTATAGAGTGTAGAGTGTAGGGATTAGAGTGTAGGGTATAGAGTGTAGAGTGTAGGGTATAGAGTGTAGGGTGTAGAGTGTAGGGTATAGAGTGTAGAGTGTAGGGTATAGAGTGTATGGTATAGAGTGTAGGGTATAGAGTGTAGAGTGTAGTGTATAGAGTGTAGGGTATAGAGTGTAGGGTATAGAGTGTGGAGTGTAGGGTATAGAGTGTAGGGTATAGAGTGTAGGGTGTAGTGTGTCGGGTATAGAGTGTAGAGTGTAGGGTATAGAGTGTATGGTATAGAGTGTAGGGTATAGAGTGTAGAGTGTAGGGTATAGAGTGTAGGGTATAGAGTGTAGGGTATAGAGTGTAGGGCATAGAGTGTAGGGTATAGAGTGTAGGGTATAGAGTGTAGAGTGTAGATATAGAGTGTAGGGTATAGAGTGTAGAGTGTAGGGTATAGAGTGTAGGGTATAGAGTGTAGGGTATAGAGTGTAGGGTATAGAGTGTAGAGTGTAGGGTGTAGAGTGTAGGGTATAGAGTGTTTGGTATAGAGTGTAGAGTGTAGGGTATAGAGTGTAGAGTGTAGGGATTAGAGTGTAGGGTATAGAGTGTAGGGTATAGAGTGTAGGGTATAGAGTGTAGAGTGTAAGGTATAGAGTGTAGGGTATAGAGTGTAGGGTATAGAGTGTAGGGCATAGAGTGTAGGGTATAGAGTGTAGGGTATAGAGTGTAGAGTGTAGGGTATAGAGTGTAGGGTATAGAGTGTAGGGTGTAGAGTGTAGGGTATAGAGTGTAGGGTATAGAGTGTAGAGTGTAGGGTATAGAGTGTAGAGTGTAGGGTATAGAGTGTAGAGTGTAGGGTATAGAATGTAGGGTATAGTGTGTAGGGTATAGAGTGTAGGGTATAGAGTGTAGGGTATAGAGTGTAGAGTATAGGGTATAGAGTGTAGAGTGTAGGGTATAGAGTGTATGGTATAGAGTGTAGGATATAGAGTGTAGGGTGTAGAGTGTAGGGTATAGAGTGTAGGGTATAGAGTGCAGGGTATAGAGTGTAGGGTATAGAGTGTAGGGAATATAGTGTAGAGTGTAAGGTATAGAGTGTAGAGTGTAGGGTATAGAGTGTAGGGTATAGAGTGTAGAGTGTAGGGATTAGAGTGTAGGGTATAGAGTGTAGGGTATAGAGTGTAGGGTATAGAGTGTAGAGTGTAAGGTATAGAGTGTAGGGTATAGAGTGTAGGGTATAGAGTGTAGGGCATATAGTGTAGGGTATAGAGTGTAGGGTATAGAGTGTAGGGTATAGAGTGTAGGGTATAGAGTGTAGGGTATAGAGTGTAGGGTATAGAGTGTAGAGTGTAGGGTATAGAGTGTAGGGTATAGAGTGTAGGGTATAGAGTGTAGAGTGTAGGGTATAGAGTGTAGGGTATACAGTGTAGGGTATAAAGTGTAGGGCATAGAGTGTAGGGTATATAGTTTAGGGTATAGAGTGTAGAGTGTAGGGTATAGAGTGTAGGGTATAGAGTGTAGTGTATAGTGTGTAGAGTGTAGGGCATAGAGTTTAGAGTGTAGGGTATAGAGTGTAGGGTATAGAGTGTAGGGTATAGAGTGTAGAGTGTAGGGTATAGAGTGTAGGGTATAGAGTGTTGGGTATAGAATGTAGGGTAGAGAGTGTAGAGTGTAGGGTATAGTGTGTAGGGTATAGAGTGTAGGGTATAGAGTGTAGAGTGTAGGGATTAGAGTGTAGGGTATAGAGTGTAGGGTATAGAGTGTATGGTATAGAGTGTAGGGTATAGAGTGTAGGGTGTAGAGTGTAGGGTATAGAGTGTATGGTATAGAGTGTAGGGTATAGAGTGTAGGGTATAGAGTGTTGGGAATAGAGTGTAGAGTGTAAGGTATAGAGTAAAGAGTGTAGGGTATAGAGTGTAGGGTATAGAGTGTAGAGTGTAGGGATTAGAGTGTAGGGTATAGAGTGTAGGGTGTAGAGTGTAGCGTATAGAGTGTAAAGTGTAGGGTATAGAGTGTATGGTATAGAGTGTAGGGTATAGAGTGTAGGGTGTAGAGTGTAGGGTACAGAGTGTAGGGTATAGAGTGTAGGGTATATTGTGTATGGTATAGAGTGTAGGGTATAGAGTGTAGAGTGTAGGGTATAGAGTGTAGGGTATAGAGTGTAGGGTATAGAGTGTAGGGTAGAGAGTGTAGAATGTAGGGATTAGAGTGTAGGGTATAGAGTGTAGGGTGTAGAGTGTAGGGTATAGAGTGTAGAGTGTAGGGTATAGAGTGTATGGTATAGAGTGTAGGGTATAGAGTGTAGGGTGTAGAGTGTAGGGTATAGAGTGTAGGGTATAGAGTGTAGGGTATATTGTGTATGGTATAGAGTGTAGGGTATAGAGTGTAGGGTGTAGAGTGTAGGGTATAGAGTGTAGGGTGTAGAGTGTAGGGTATAGAGTGTATGGTGTAGAGTGTATGTTATAGAGTGTAGGGTATAGAGTGTAGAGTGTATGGTATAGAGTGTAGGGTATAGAGTGTAGGGTATAGAGTGTATGTTATAGAGGGTAGGGTATAGAGTGTAGAGTGTAGGGTATAGAGTTTAGATTGTAGGGTATAGAGTGTAGGGCATAGAGTGTAAGGTATAGAGTGTAGGGTGTAGAGTGTAGGTTATAGAGTGTAGGGTATAGAGTGTAGGGTATAGAGTGTATGGTATAGAGTGTAGGGTATAGAGTGTATGGTATAGAGTGTAGGGTATAGAGTGTAGAGTGTATGGTATAGAGTGTAGGGTATAGAGTGTAGGGAATAGAGTGTAGAGTGTAAGGTATAGAGTGTAGAGTGTAGGGTATAGAGTGTAGGGTATAGAGTGTAGAGTGTAGGGATTAGAGTGTAGGGTATAGAGTGTAGGGTGTAGAGTGTAGCGTATAGAGTGTAAAGTGTAGGGTATAGAGTATAGGGTATAGAGTGTAGGGTATAGAGTGTAGGGTATAGAGTGTAGGGTATAGAGTGTAGAGTGTAGGGTATAGAGTGTAGGGTATAGAGTGTAGGGTATAGAGTGTAGGTAGAGAGTGTAGAATGTAGGGATTAGAGTGTAGGGTATAGAGTGTAGGGTGTAGAGTGTAGGGTATAGAGTGTAGAGTGTAGGGTATAGAGTGTATGGTATAGAGTGTAGGGTATAGAGTGTAGGGTGTAGAGTGTAGGGTATAGAGTGTAGAGTGCAGGGTATAGAGTGTATGGTATAGAGTGTAGGGTATAGAGTGTAGAGTGTAGGGTATAGAGTGTAGGGTATAGAGTGTAGGGTATAGAGTGTAGGGCATAGAGTGTAGGGTATAGAGTGTAGGGTATAGAGTGTAGGGTATAGAGTGTAGGGTATAGAGTGTAGAGTGTAGGGTATAGAGTGTAGAGTGTAGGGTATAGAGTGTAGAGTGTAGGGTATAGAGTGTAGGGTATAGAGTGTAGGGTATAGAGTGTAGGGTATAGAGTGTAGAGTGTAGGGTATAGAGTGTAGAGTGTAGGGTATAGAGTGTATGGTATAGAGTGTAGGGTATAGAGTGTAGGGTGTAGAGTGTAGGGTATAGAGTGTAGGGTATAGAGTGTAGGGTATAGAGTGTAGGGAATAGAGTGTAGAGTGTAAGGCATAGAGTGTAGAGTGTAGGGTATAGAGTGTACGGTATAGAGTGTAGAGTGTAGGGATTAAAGTGTAGGGTATAGAGTGTAGGGTATAGAGTGTAGGGTATAGAGTGTAGAGTGTAGGTATAGAGTGTAGGGTATAGAGTGTAGGGTATAGAGTGTAGGGCATAGAGTGTAGGGTATAGAGTGTAGGGTATAGAGTGTAGAGTGTAGGGTATAGAGTGTAGGGTATAGAGTGTAGGGTGTAGAGTATAGGGTATAGAGTGTAGGGTATAGAGTGTAGAGTGTAGGGTATAGAGTGTAGAGTGTAGGGTATAGAGTGTAGAGTGTAGGGTATAGAGTGTAGGGTATAGTGTGTAGGGTATAGAGTGTAGGGTATAGAGTGTAGGGCATAGCGTGTAGGGTATAGAGTGTAGGGTATAGAGTGTAGAGTGTAGGGTATAGAGTGTAGGGTATAGAGTGTAGGGTATAGAGTGTAGGGTATAGAGTGTAGAGTGTAGGGTATAGAGTGTAGGGTATAGAGTGTAGGGTATAGAGTGTAGAGTGTAGGGTATAGAGTGTAGGGTATAGAGTGTAGGGTATAGAGTGTAGGGTGTAGAGTGTAGGGTATAGAGTGTAGGGTATAGAGTGTAGGGTATAGAGTGTAGGGTATAGAGTGTAGGGAATAGAGTGTAGAGTGTAAGGTATACAGTGTTGAGTGTAGGGTATAGAGTGTAGGGTATAGAGTGTAGAGTGTAAGGTATAGAGTGTAGGGTATAGAGTGTAGGGTATAGAGTGTAGGGCATAGCGTGTAGGGTATAGAGTGTAGGGTATAGAGTGTAGAGTGTAGGGTATAGAGTGTAGGGTATAGAGTGTAGGGTATAGAGTGTAGAGTGTAGTTTATAGAGTGTAGGGTATAGAGTGTAGGGTATAGAGTGTAGAGTGTAGGGTATAGAGTGTAGGGTATAGAGTGTAGTGTATAGAGTGTAGGGCATAGAGTGTAGGGTATATAGTTTAGGGTATAGAGTGTAGAGTGTAGGGTATAGAGTGTAGGGTATAGAGTGTACGGTATAGAGTGTAGAGTGTAGGGCATAGAGTGTAGAGTGTAGGGATTAGAGTGTAGGGTATAGAGTGTAGAGTGTAGGGTATAGAGTGTAGGGTGTAGAGTGTAGGGTATAGAGTGTAGAGTGTAGGGTATAGAGTGTATGGTATAGAGTGTAGGGTATAGAGTGTAGAGTGTAGGGTATAGAGTGTAGGGTATAGAGTGTAGGGTATAGAGTGTGGAGTGTAGGGTATAGAGTGTAGGGTATAGAGTGTAGGGTGTAGTGTGTCGGGTATAGAGTGTAGAGTGTAGGGTATAGAGTGTATGGTATAGAGTGTAGGGTATAGAGTGTAGAGTGTAGGGTATAGAGTGTAGGGTATAGAGTGTAGGGTATAGAGTGTAGGGCATAGAGTGTAGGGTATAGAGTGTAGGGTATAGAGTGTAGAGTGTAGATATAGAGTGTAGGGTATAGAGTGTAGAGTGTAGGGTATAGAGTGTAGGGTATAGAGTGTAGGGTATAGAGTGTAGAGTGTAGGGTATAGAGTGTAGAGTGTAGGGTATATAGTGTAGAGTGTAGGGTATAGAGTGTAGGGTATAGAGTGTAGGGTATAGAGTGTAGGGTATAGAGTGTAGAGTGTAGGGTATAGAGTGTAGAGTGTAGGGTATAGAGTGTATGGTATAGAGTGTAGGGTATAGAGTGTAGGGTGTAGAGTGTAGGGTATAGAGTGTAGGGTATAGAGTGTAGGGTATAGAGTGTAGGGAATAGAGTGTAGAGTGTAAGGCATAGAGTGTAGAGTGTAGGGTATAGAGTGTAGTGTATAGAGTGTAGAGTGTAGGGATTAAAGTGTAGGGTATAGAGTGTAGGGTATAGAGTGTAGGGTATAGAGTGTAGAGTGTAGGTATAGAGTGTAGGGTATAGAGTGTAGGGTATAGAGTGTAGGGCATAGAGTGTAGGGTATAGAGTGTAGGGTATAGAGTGTAGAGTGTAGGGTATAGAGTGTAGGGTATAGAGTGTAGGGTGTAGAGTATAGGGTATAGAGTGTAGGGTATAGAGTGTAGAGTGTAGGGTATAGAGTGTAGAGTGTAGGGTATAGAGTGTAGAGTGTAGGGTATAGAGTGTAGGGTATAGTGTGTAGGGTATAGAGTGTAGGGTATAGAGTGTAGGGCATAGCGTGTAGGGTATAGAGTGTAGGGTATAGAGTGTAGGGTATAGAGTGTAGGGTATAGAGTGTAGGGTATAGAGTGTAGGGTATAGAGTGTAGAGTGTAGGGTATAGAGTGTAGGGTATAGAGTGTAGGGTATAGAGTGTAGAGTGTAGGGTATAGAGTGTAGGGTATAGAGTGTAGGGTATAGAGTGTAGGGTGTAGAGTGTAGGGTATAGAGTGTAGGGTATAGAGTGTAGGGTATAGAGTGTAGGGTATAGAGTGTAGGGAATAGAGTGTAGAGTGTAAGGTATAGAGTGTTGAGTGTAGGGTATAGAGTGTAGGGTATAGAGTGTAGAGTGTAAGGTATAGAGTGTAGGGTATAGAGTGTAGGGTATAGAGTGTAGGGCATAGCGTGTAGGGTATAGAGTGTAGGGTATAGAGTGTAGAGTGTAGGGTATAGAGTGTAGGGTATAGAGTGTAGGGTATAGAGTGTAGGGTATAGAGTGTAGGGTATAGAGTGTAGAGTGTAGGGTATAGAGTGTAGGGTATAGAGTGTAGGGTATAGAGTGTAGAGTGTAGGGTATAGAGTGTAGGGTATAGAGTGTAGGGTATAGAGTGTAGGGCATAGAGTGTAGGGTATATAGTTTAGGGTATAGAGTGTAGAGTGTAGGGTATAGAGTGTAGGGTATAGAGTGTACGGTATAGAGTGTAGAGTGTAGGGCATAGAGTTTAGAGTGTAGGGTATAGAGTGTAGGGTATAGAGTGTAGGGTATAGAGTGTAGAGTGTAGGGTATAGAGTGTAGGGTATAGAGTGTTGGGTATAGAGTGTAGGGTAGAGAGTGTAGAGTGTAGAGTATAGAGTGTAGGGTATAGAGTGTAGGGTATAGAGTGTAGAGTGTAGGGATTAGAGTGTAGGGTATAGAGTGTAGAGTGTAGGGTATAGAGTGTAGGGTGTAGAGTGTAGGGTATAGAGTGTAGAGTGTAGGGTATAGAGTGTATGGTATAGAGTGTAGGGTATAGAGTGTAGAGTGTAGTGTATAGAGTGTAGGGTATAGAGTGTAGGGTATAGAGTGTGGAGTGTAGGGTATAGAGTGTAGGGTATAGAGTGTAGGGTGTAGTGTGTCGGGTATAGAGTGTAGAGTGTAGGGTATAGAGTGTATGGTATAGAGTGTAGGGTATAGAGTGTAGAGTGTAGGGTATAGAGTGTAGGGTATAGAGTGTAGGGTATAGAGTGTAGGGCATAGAGTGTAGGGTATAGAGTGTAGGGTATAGAGTGTAGAGTGTAGATATAGAGTGTAGGGTATAGAGTGTAGAGTGTAGGGTATAGAGTGTAGGGTATAGAGTGTAGGGTATAGAGTGTAGGGTATAGAGTGTAGAGTGTAGGGTGTAGAGTGTAGGGTATAGAGTGTTTGGTATAGAGTGTAGAGTGTAGGGTATAGAGTGTAGAGTGTAGGGATTAGAGTGTAGGGTATAGAGTGTAGGGTATAGAGTGTAGGGTATAGAGTGTAGAGTGTAAGGTATAGAGTGTAGGGTATAGAGTGTAGGGTATAGAGTGTAGGGCATAGAGTGTAGGGTATAGAGTGTAGGGTATAGAGTGTAGAGTGTAGGGTATAGAGTGTAGGGTATAGAGTGTAGGGTGTAGAGTGTAGGGTATAGAGTGTAGGGTATAGAGTGTAGAGTGTAGGGTATAGAGTGTAGAGTGTAGGGTATAGAGTGTAGAGTGTAGGGTATAGAATGTAGGGTATAGTGTGTAGGGTATAGAGTGTAGGGTATAGAGTGTAGGGTATAGAGTGTAGAGTATAGGGTATAGAGTGTAGAGTGTAGGGTATAGAGTGTATGGTATAGAGTGTAGGATATAGAGTGTAGGGTGTAGAGTGTAGGGTATAGAGTGTAGGGTATAGAGTGCAGGGTATAGAGTGTAGGGTATAGAGTGTAGGGAATATAGTGTAGAGTGTAAGGTATAGAGTGTAGAGTGTAGGGTATAGAGTGTAGGGTATAGAGTGTAGAGTGTAGGGATTAGAGTGTAGGGTATAGAGTGTAGGGTATAGAGTGTAGGGTATAGAGTGTAGAGTGTAAGGTATAGAGTGTAGGGTATAGAGTGTAGGGTATAGAGTGTAGGGCATATAGTGTAGGGTATAGAGTGTAGGGTATAGAGTGTAGGGTATAGAGTGTAGGGTATAGAGTGTAGGGTATAGAGTGTAGGGTATAGAGTGTAGAGTGTAGGGTATAGAGTGTAGGGTATAGAGTGTAGGGTATAGAGTGTAGAGTGTAGGGTATAGAGTGTAGGGTATACAGTGTAGGGTATAAAGTGTAGGGCATAGAGTGTAGGGTATATAGTTTAGGGTATAGAGTGTAGAGTGTAGGGTATAGAGTGTAGGGTATAGAGTGTAGTGTATAGTGTGTAGAGTGTAGGGCATAGAGTTTAGAGTGTAGGGTATAGAGTGTAGGGTATAGAGTGTAGGGTATAGAGTGTAGAGTGTAGGGTATAGAGTGTAGGGTATAGAGTGTTGGGTATAGAATGTAGGGTAGAGAGTGTAGAGTGTAGGGTATAGTGTGTAGGGTATAGAGTGTAGGGTATAGAGTGTAGAGTGTAGGGATTAGAGTGTAGGGTATAGAGTGTAGGGTATAGAGTGTATGGTATAGAGTGTAGGGTATAGAGTGTAGGGTGTAGAGTGTAGGGTATAGAGTGTATGGTATAGAGTGTAGGGTATAGAGTGTAGGGTATAGAGTGTTGGGAATAGAGTGTAGAGTGTAAGGTATAGAGTAAAGAGTGTAGGGTATAGAGTGTAGGGTATAGAGTGTAGAGTGTAGGGATTAGAGTGTAGGGTATAGAGTGTAGGGTGTAGAGTGTAGCGTATAGAGTGTAAAGTGTAGGGTATAGAGTGTATGGTATAGAGTGTAGGGTATAGAGTGTAGGGTGTAGAGTGTAGGGTACAGAGTGTAGGGTATAGAGTGTAGGGTATATTGTGTATGGTATAGAGTGTAGGGTATAGAGTGTAGAGTGTAGGGTATAGAGTGTAGGGTATAGAGTGTAGGGTATAGAGTGTAGGGTAGAGAGTGTAGAATGTAGGGATTAGAGTGTAGGGTATAGAGTGTAGGGTGTAGAGTGTAGGGTATAGAGTGTAGAGTGTAGGGTATAGAGTGTATGGTATAGAGTGTAGGGTATAGAGTGTAGGGTGTAGAGTGTAGGGTATAGAGTGTAGGGTATAGAGTGTAGGGTATATTGTGTATGGTATAGAGTGTAGGGTATAGAGTGTAGGGTGTAGAGTGTAGGGTATAGAGTGTAGGGTGTAGAGTGTAGGGTATAGAGTGTATGGTGTAGAGTGTATGTTATAGAGTGTAGGGTATAGAGTGTAGAGTGTATGGTATAGAGTGTAGGGTATAGAGTGTAGGGTATAGAGTGTATGTTATAGAGGGTAGGGTATAGAGTGTAGAGTGTAGGGTATAGAGTTTAGATTGTAGGGTATAGAGTGTAGGGCATAGAGTGTAAGGTATAGAGTGTAGGGTGTAGAGTGTAGGTTATAGAGTGTAGGGTATAGAGTGTAGGGTATAGAGTGTATGGTATAGAGTGTAGGGTATAGAGTGTATGGTATAGAGTGTAGGGTATAGAGTGTAGAGTGTATGGTATAGAGTGTAGGGTATAGAGTGTAGGGAATAGAGTGTAGAGTGTAAGGTATAGAGTGTAGAGTGTAGGGTATAGAGTGTAGGGTATAGAGTGTAGAGTGTAGGGATTAGAGTGTAGGGTATAGAGTGTAGGGTGTAGAGTGTAGCGTATAGAGTGTAAAGTGTAGGGTATAGAGTATAGGGTATAGAGTGTAGGGTATAGAGTGTAGGGTATAGAGTGTAGGGTATAGAGTGTAGAGTGTAGGGTATAGAGTGTAGGGTATAGAGTGTAGGGTATAGAGTGTAGGTAGAGAGTGTAGAATGTAGGGATTAGAGTGTAGGGTATAGAGTGTAGGGTGTAGAGTGTAGGGTATAGAGTGTAGAGTGTAGGGTATAGAGTGTATGGTATAGAGTGTAGGGTATAGAGTGTAGGGTGTAGAGTGTAGGGTATAGAGTGTAGAGTGCAGGGTATAGAGTGTATGGTATAGAGTGTAGGGTATAGAGTGTAGAGTGTAGGGTATAGAGTGTAGGGTATAGAGTGTAGGGTATAGAGTGTAGGGCATAGAGTGTAGGGTATAGAGTGTAGGGTATAGAGTGTAGAGTGTAGGGTATAGAGTGTAGGGTATAGAGTGTAGAGTGTAGGGTATAGAGTGTAGGGTATAGAGTGTAGGGTATAGAGTGTAGGGTATAGAGTGTAGAGTGTAGGGTATAGAGTGTAGAGTGTAGGGTATAGAGTGTAGGGTATAGAGAGTAGGGTATAGAGTGTAGGGCATAGAGTGTAGGGTATAGAGTGTAGAGTGTCGGGTATAGAGTGTAGAGTGTAGGGTATAGAGTGTATGGTATAGAGTGTAGGGTATAGAGTGTAGGGTATAGAGTGTAGGGAATAGAGTGTAGAGTGTAAGGCATAGAGTGTAGAGTGTAGGGTATAGAGTGTAGGGTATAGAGTGTAGAGTGTAGGGATTAAAGTGTATGGTATACAGTGTAGGGTATAGAGTGTAGGGTATAGAGTTTAGAATGTAGGTATAGAGTGTAGGATATAGAGTGTAGGGTATAGAGTGTAGGGCATAGAGTGTAGGGTATAGAGTGTAGGGTATAGAGTGTAGAGTGTAGGGTATAGAGTGTAGGGTATAGAGTGTAGGGTATAGAGTGTAGAGTGTAGGGTATAGAGTGTAGGGTATAGAGTGTAGGGTATAGAGTGTAGGGCATAGAGTGTAGGGTATAGAGTGTAGGGTATAGAGTGTAGAGTGTAGGGTATAGATTGTAGGGTATAGAGTGTAGGGTATAGAGTGTAGGGTATAGAGTGTAGAGTGTAGGGCATAGAGTGTAGAGTGTAGGGTATAGAGTGTAGGGTATAGAGTGTAGGGTATAGAGTGTAGAGTGTAGGGTATAGAGTGTAGAGTGTAGGGTATAGAGTGTAGGGTATAGAGTGTAGGGTATAGAGTGTAGGGTATAGTGTGTAGGGTAGAGAGTGTAGAGTGTAGGGTACAGAGTGTAGGGTATAGAGTGTAGGGTATAGAGTGTAAAATGTAGGGATTAGAGTGTAGGGTATAGAGTGTAGGGTGTAGAGTGTAGGGTATAGAGTGTAGAGTGTAGGGTATAGAGTGTATGATATAGAGTGTAGGGTATAGAGTGTAGGGTGTAGAGTGTAGGGTATAGAGTGTAGGGAAAAGAGTGTAGGGTATAGAGTGTAGGGTATATAATGTAGGGAATAGAGTGTAGAGTGTAAGGTATAGAGTGTAGCGTGTAGGGTATAGAGGGTAGGGTATAGAGTGTAGAGTGTAGGGATTAGAGTGTAGGGCATAGAGTGTAGAGTGTAGGGTATAGAGTGTAGAGTGTAGGGTATAGAGTGTATGGTATAGAATGTAGGGTATAGAGTGTAGGGTGTAGAGTGTAGGGTATAGAGTGTAGGGTATAAAGTGTAGGGTATAGAGTGTAGGGTATAGAGTGTAGGGAATAGAGTGTAGAGTGTAAGGTATAGAGTGTAGAGTGTAGGGTATAGAGTGTAGGGTATAGACTGTAGGGTATAGAGTGTAGGGTATATAGTGTAGGGTATAGATTGTAGAGTGTAGGCTATAGAGTGTAGGGTATAGAGTGTAGACTGTAGGGTATAGAGTGTAGGGTATAGAGTGTAGGGTATAGAGTGTAGGGTATAGAGTGTAGAGTATAGTGTGTAGGGTATAGAGTGCAGGGTGTAGAGTGTAGGGTATAGAGTGTAGGGTATAAAGTGTTGAGTGTAGGGTATAGAGTGTAGGGTATAGAGTGTAGGGTATAGAGTGTAGAGTGTATGGTATAGAGTGTATGCTATAGAGTATATGGTGTAGAGTGTATGGCATAGAGTGTAGGGTATAGAGTGTAGAGTGTATGGTATAGAGTGTAGGGTATAGAGTGTAGGGTATAGAGTGTATGTTATAGAGTGTAGGGTATAGAGTGTAGATTGTAGGGTATAGAGTTTAGATTGTAGGGTATAGAGTGTAGGTTATAGAGTGTAGGGTATAGAGTGTATGGTATAGAGTGTAGGGTATAGAGTGTAGAGTGTAGGGTATAGAGTGTATGGTATAGAGTGTAGGGTGTAGAGTGTATGGTATAGAGTGTAGGGTATAGAATGTAGGGTATAGAGTGTAGGGTATAGAGTGTAGGGCATAGAGTGTAGGGTATAGAGTGTAGAGTGTAGGGTATAGAGTGTAGGGTATAGAGTGTAGGGTATAGAGTGTATGTTATAGAGTGTAGGGTATAGAGTGTAGAGTGTAGGGTTTAGAGTTTAGATTGTAGGGTATAGAGTGTAGGGTATAGAGCGTAAGGTATAGAGTGTAGGGTATAGAGTGTAGGGTATAGAGTGTAGGGTATAGAGTGTATGGTATAGAGTGTAGGGTATAGAGTGTATGGTATAGAGTGTAGGGTATAGAGTGTAGAGTGTAGGATATAGAGTGTAGGGTATAGAGTGTAGAGTGTAGGGTATAGAGTGTAGGGTATAGAGTGTAGGGTATAGAGTGTAGAGTGTAGGGATTAGAGTGTAGGGTATAGAGTGTAGGGTATAGAGTGTAGAGTGTAGGGTATAGAGTGTAGGGTATAGAGTGTAGAGTGTAGGGTATAGAGTGTAGGGTATAGAGTGTAGGGTATAGAGTGTGGGGTATAGAGTGTAGGGTATAGAGTGTAGGGTATAGAGTGTAGAGTGTAGGGTATAGAGTGTAGGGTATAGAGTGTAGGGTATAGAGTGTAGAGTGTAGGGTATAGAGTGTAGGGTATAGAGTGTAGGGTATAGAGTGTAGAGCATAGAGTGTAGGGTATAGAGTGTAGGGTGTAGAGTGTAGGGTATAGAGTGTAGGGTATAGAGTGTAGGGTATAGAGTGTAGGGTATAGAGTGTAGGGTATAGAGTGTAGGGTATAGAGTGTAGAGTGTAGGGTATAGAGTGTAGAGTGTAGGGTATAGAGTGTAGGGTATACAGTGTAGGGTATAGAGTGTAGAGTGTAGGGTATAGAGGGTAGGGTATAGAGTGTAGAGTGTAGGGATTAGAGTGTAGGGCATAGAGTGTAGAGTGTAGAGTGTAGGGTATAGAGTGTAGAGTGTAGGGTATAGAGTGTATGGTATAGAGTGTAGGGTATAGAGTGTAGGGTGTAGAGTGTAGGGTATAGAGTGTAGGGTATAAAGTGTAGGGTATAGAGTGTAGGGTATAGAGTGTAGGGAATAGAGTGTAGAGTGTAAGGTATAGAGTGTAGAGTGTAGGGTATAGAGTGTAGGGTATAGACTGTAGGGTATAGAGTGTAGGGTATAGAGTGTAGGGTATAGATTGTAGAGTGTAGGCTATAGAGTGTAGGGTATAGAGTGTAGACTGTAGGGTATAGAGTGTAGGGTATAGAGTGTAGGGTATAGAGTGTAGGGTATAGAGTGTAGAGTGTAGGGTATAGTGTGTAGGGTATAGAGTGCAGGGTGTAGAGTGTAGGGTATAGAGTGTAGGGTATAAAGTGTTGAGTGTAGGGTATAGAGTGTATAGTGTAGGGTATAGAGTGTAGGGTATAGAGTGTAGGGTATAGAGTGTAGAGTGTATGGTATAGAGTGTATGCTATAGAGTATATGGTGTAGAGTGTATGGTATAGAGTGTAGGGTATAGAGTGTAGAGTGTATGGTATAGAGTGTAGGGTATAGAGTGTAGGGTGTAGAGTGTATGTTATAGAGTGTAGGGTATAGAGTGTAGAGTGTAGGGTATAGAGTTTAGATTGTAGGGTATAGAGTGTAGGGTATAGAGTGTAGGGTATAGAGTGTAGAGTGTAGGGTATAGAGTGTAGAGTGTAGGGTATAGAGTGTAGGGTATAGAGTGTAGGGTATAGAGTGTAGAGTGTAGGGTATAGAGGGTAGGGTATAGAGTGTAGAGTGTAGGGATTAGAGTGTAGGGCATAGAGTGTAGAGTGTAGAGTGTAGGGTATAGAGTGTAGAGTGTAGGGTATAGAGTGTATGGTATAGAGTGTAGGGTATAGAGTGTAGGGTGTAGAGTGTAGGGTATAGAGTGTAGGGTATAAAGTGTAGGGTATAGAGTGTAGGGTATAGAGTGTAGGGAATAGAGTGTAGAATGTAAGGTATAGAGTATAGAGTGTAGGGTATAGAGTGTAGGGTATAGACTGTAGGGTATAGAGTGTAGGGTATAGATTGTAGAGTGTAGGCTATAGAGTGTAGGGTATAGAGTGTAGACTGTAGGGTATAGAGTGTAGGGTATAGAGTGTAGGGTATAGAGTGTAGGGTATAGAGTGTAGAGTGTAGGGTATAGTGTGTAGGGTATAGAGTGCAGGGTGTAGAGTGTAGGGTATAGAGTGTAGGGTATAAAGTGTTGAGTGTAGGGTATAGAGTGTATAGTGTAGGGTATAGAGTGTAGGGTATAGAGTGTAGGGTATAGAGTGTAGAGTGTATGGTATAGAGTGTATGCTATAGAGTATATGGTGTAGAGTGTATGGTATAGAGTGTAGGGTATAGAGTGTAGAGTGTATGGTATAGAGTGTAGGGTATAGAGTGTAGGGTGTAGAGTGTATGTTATAGAGTGTAGGGTATAGAGTGTAGAGTGTAGGGTATAGAGTTTAGATTGTAGGGTATAGAGTGTAGGTTATAGAGTGTAGGGTATAGAGTGTATGGTATAGAGTGTAGGGTATAGAGTGTAGAGTGTAGGGTATAGAGTGTATGGTATAGAGTGTAGGGTGTAGAGTGTATGGTATAGAGTGTAGGGTATAGAATGTAGGGTATAGAGTGTAGGGTATAGAGTGTAGGGCATAGAGTGTAGGGTATAGAGTGTAGAGTGTAGGGTATAGAGTGTAGGGTATAGAGTGTAGGGTGTAGAGTGTATGTTATAGAGTTTAGGGTATAGAATGTAGAGTGTAGGGTATAGAGTTTAGATTGTAGGGTATAGAGTGTAGGGTATAGAGCGTAAGGTATAGAGTGTAGGGTATAGAGTGTAGGGTATAGAGTGTAGGGTATAGAGTGTATGGTATAGAGTGTAGGGTATAGAGTGTATGGTATAGAGTGTAGGGTATAGAGTGTAGAGTGTAGGATATAGAGTGTAGGGTATAGAGTGTAGAGTGTAGGGTATAGAGTGTATGGTATAGAGTGTAGGGTATAGAGTGTAGGGTGTAGAGTGTAGGGTATAGAGTGTAGGGTATAGAGTGTAGGGTATAGAGTGTAGGGAATAGAGTGTAGAGTGTAAGGCATAGAGTGTAGAGTGTAGGGTATAGAGTGTAGGGTATAGAGTGTAGGGTATAAAGTGTTGAGTGTAGGGTATAGAGTGAATAGTGTAGGGTATAGAGTGTAGGGTATAGAGTGTAGGGTATAGAGTGTAGAGTGTATGGTATAGAGTGTATGCTATAGAGTATATGGTGTAGAGTGTATGGTATAGAGTGTAGGGTATAGAGTGTAGAGTGTATGGTATAGAGTGTAGGGTATAGAGTGTAGGGTGTAGAGTGTATGTTATAGAGTGTAGGGTATAGAGTGTAGAGTGTAGGGTATAGAGTTTAGATTGTAGGGTATAGAGTGTAGGTTATAGAGTGTAGGGTATAGAGTGTATGGTATAGAGTGTAGGGTATAGAGTGTAGAGTGTAGGGTATAGAGTGTATGGTATAGAGTGTAGGGTGTAGAGTGTATGGTATAGAGTGTAGGGTATAGAATGTAGGGTATAGAGTGTAGGGTATAGAGTGTAGGGCATAGAGTGTAGGGTATAGAGTGTAGAGTGTAGGGTATAGAGTGTAGGGTATAGAGTGTAGGGTGTAGAGTGTATGTTATAGAGTTTAGGGTATAGAATGTAGAGTGTAGGGTATAGAGTTTAGATTGTAGGGTATAGAGTGTAGGGTATAGAGCGTAAGGTATAGAGTGTAGGGTATAGAGTGTAGGGTATAGAGTGTAGGGTATAGAGTGTATGGTATAGAGTGTAGGGTATAGAGTGTATGGTATAGAGTGTAGGGTATAGAGTGTAGAGTGTAGGATATAGAGTGTAGGGTATAGAGTGTAGAGTGTAGGGTATAGAGTGTATGGTATAGAGTGTAGGGTATAGAGTGTAGGGTGTAGAGTGTAGGGTATAGAGTGTAGGGTATAGAGTGTAGGGTATAGAGTGTAGGGAATAGAGTGTAGAGTGTAAGGCATAGAGTGTAGAGTGTAGGGTATAGAGTGTAGGGTATAGAGTGTAGAGTGTAGGGATTAAAGTGTAGGGTATAGAGTGTAGGGTATAGAGTGTAGGGTATAGAGTTTAGAATGTAGGTATAGAGTGTAGGGTATAGAGTGTAGGGTATAGAGTGTAGGGCATAGAGTGTAGGGTATAGAGTGTAGGGTATAGAGTGTAGAGTGTAGGGTATAGAGTGTAGGGTATAGAGTGTAGGGTATAGAGTGTAGAGTGTAGGGTATAGAGTGTAGGGTATAGAGTGTAGGGTATAGAGTGTAGGGCATAGAGTGTAGGGTATAGAGTGTAGGGTATAGAGTGTAGAGTGTAGGGTATAGAGTGTAGGGTATAGAGTGTAGGGTATAGAGTGTAGGGCATAGAGTGTAGAGTGTAGGGTATAGAGTGTAGGGTATAGAGTGTAGGGTATAGAGTGTAGAGTGTAGGGTATAGAGTGTAGAGTGTAGGGTATAGAGTGTAGGGTATAGAGTGTAGGGTATAGTGTGTAGGGTAGAGAGTGTAGAGTGTAGGGTATAGAGTGTAGGGTATAGAGTGTAGGGTATAGAGTGTAGAATGTAGGGACTAGAGTGTAGGGTATAGAGTGTAGGGTGTAGAGTGTAGGGTATAGAGTGTAGAGTGTAGGGTATAGAGTGTATGGTATAGAGTGTAGGGTATAGAGTGTAGGGTGTAGAGTGTAGGGTATAGAGTGTAGGGAAAAGAGTGTAGGGTATAGAGTGTAGGGTATATAATGTAGGGAATAGAGTGTAGAGTGTAAGGTATAGAGTGTAGAGTGTAGGGTATAGAGGGTAGGGTATAGAGTGTAAAGTGTAGGGATTAGAGTGTAGGGCATAGAGTGTAGAGTGTAGAGTGTAGGGTATAGAGTGTAGAGTGTAGGGTATAGAGTGTATGGTATAGAGTGTAGGGTATAGAGTGTAGGGAATAGAGTGTAGAGTGTAAGGTATAGAGTGTAGAGTGTAGGGTATAGAGTGTAGGGTATAGACTGTAGGTTATAGAGTGTAGGGTATAGAGTGTAGGGTATAGATTGTAGAGTGTAGGCAATAGAGTGTAGGGTATAGAGTGTAGACTGTAGGGTATAGAGTGTAGGGTATAGAGTGTAGGGTATAGAGTGTAGGGTATAGAGTGTAGAGTGTAGGGTATAGTGTGTAGGGTATAGAGTGCAGGGTGTAGAGTGTAGGGTATAGAGTGTAGGGTATAAAGTGTTGAGTGTAGGGTATAGAGTGTATAGTGTAGGGTATAGAGTGTAGGGTATAGAGTGTAGGGTATAGAGTGTATGCTATAGAGTATATGGTGTAGAGTGTATGGCATAGAGTGTAGGGTATAGAGTGTAGAGTGTATGGTATAGAGTGTAGGGTATAGAGTGTAGAGTGTAGGGTATAGTGTGTAGGGTATAGAGTGCAGGGTGTAGAGTGTAGGGTATAGAGTGTAGGGTATAAAGTGTTGAGTGTAGGGTATAGAGTGTATAGTGTAGGGTATAGAGTGTAGGGTATAGAGTGTATGGTATAGAGTGTATGCTATAGAGTATATGGTGTAGAGTGTATGGCATAGAGTGTAGGGTATAGAGTGTAGGGTATAGAGTGTAGGGTATAGAGTGTAGAATGTAGGGACTAGAGTGTAGGGTATAGAGTGTAGGGTGTAGAGTGTAGGGTATAGAGTGTAGAGTGTAGGGTATAGAGTGTATGGTATAGAGTGTAGGGTATAGAGTGTAGGGTGTAGAGTGTAGGGTATAGAGTGTAGGGAAAAGAGTGTAGGGTATAGAGTGTAGGGTATATAATGTAGGGAATAGAGTGTAGAGTGTAAGGTATAGAGTGTAGAGTGTAGGGTATAGAGGGTAGGGTATAGAGTGTAAAGTGTAGGGATTAGAGTGTAGGGCATAGAGTGTAGAGTGTAGAGTGTAGGGTATAGAGTGTAGAGTGTAGGGTATAGAGTGTATGGTATAGAGTGTAGGGTATAGAGTGTAGGGTGTAGAGTGTAGGGTATAGAGTGTAGGGTATAAAGTGTAGGGTATAGAGTGTAGGGTATAGAGTGTAGGGAATAGAGTGTAGAGTGTAAGGTATAGAGTGTAGAGTGTAGGGTATAGAGTGTAGGGTATAGACTGTAGGTTATAGAGTGTAGGGTATAGAGTGTAGGGTATAGATTGTAGAGTGTAGGCAATAGAGTGTAGGGTATAGAGTGTAGACTGTAGGGTATAGAGTGTAGGGTATAGAGTGTAGGGTATAGAGTGTAGGGTATAGAGTGTAGAGTGTAGGGTATAGTGTGTAGGGTATAGAGTGCAGGGTGTAGAGTGTAGGGTATAGAGTGTAGGGTATAAAGTGTTGAGTGTAGGGTATAGAGTGTATAGTGTAGGGTATAGAGTGTAGGGTATAGAGTGTAGGGTATAGAGTGTATGCTATAGAGTATATGGTGTAGAGTGTATGGCATAGAGTGTAGGGTATAGAGTGTAGAGTGTATGGTATAGAGTGTAGGGTATAGAGTGTAGAGTGTAGGGTATAGTGTGTAGGGTATAGAGTGCAGGGTGTAGAGTGTAGGGTATAGAGTGTAGGGTATAAAGTGTTGAGTGTAGGGTATAGAGTGTATAGTGTAGGGTATAGAGTGTAGGGTATAGAGTGTATGGTATAGAGTGTATGCTATAGAGTATATGGTGTAGAGTGTATGGCATAGAGTGTAGGGTATAGAGTGTAGAGTGTATGGTATAGAGTGTAGGGTATAGAGTGTAGGGTATAGAGTGTATGTTATAGAGTGTAGGGTATAGAGTGTAGATTGTAGGGTATAGAGTTTAGATTGTAGGGTATAGAGTGTAGGTTATAGAGTGTAGGGTATAGAGTGTATGGTATAGAGTGTAGGGTATAGAGTGTAGAGTGTAGGGTATAGAGTGTATGGTATAGAGTGTAGGGTGTAGAGTGTATGGTATAGAGTGTAGGGTATAGAATGTAGGGTATAGAGTGTAGGGTATAGAGTGTAGGGCATAGAGTGTAGGGTATAGAGTGTAGAGTGTAGGGTATAGAGTGTAGGGTATAGAGTGTAGGGTATAGAGTGTATGTTATAGAGTGTAGGGTATAGAGTGTAGAGTGTAGGGTATAGAGTGTAGATTGTAGGGTATAGAGTGTAGGGTATAGAGCGTAAGGTATAGAGTGTAGGGTATAGAGTGTAGGGTATAGAGTGTAGGGTATAGAGTGTATGGTATAGAGTGTAGGGTATAGAGTGTATGGTATAGAGTGTAGGGTATAGAGTGTAGAGTGTAGGATATAGAGTGTAGGGTATAGAGTGTAGAGTGTAGGGTATAGAGTGTAGGGTATAGAGTGTAGGGTATAGAGTGTAGAGTGTAGGGATTAGAGTGTAGGGTATAGAGTGTAGGGTATAGAGTGTAGAGTGTAGGGTATAGAGTGTAGGGTATAGAGTGTAGAGTGTAGGGTATAGAGTGTAGGGTATAGAGTGTAGGGTATAGAGTGTGGGGTATAGAGTGTAGGGTATAGAGTGTAGGGTATAGAGTGTAGAGTGTAGGGTATAGAGTGTAGGGTATAGAGTGTAGAGTATAGAGTGTAGAGTGTAGGGTATAGAGTGTAGGGTATAGAGTGTAGGGTATAGAGTGTAGAGTGTAGGGTATAGAGTGTAGGGTATAGAGTGTAGGGTATAGAGTGTAGAGCATAGAGTGTAGGGTATAGAGTGTAGGGTGTAGAGTGTAGGGTATAGAGTGTAGGGTATAGAGTGTAGGGTATAGAGTGTAGGGTATAGAGTGTAGAGTGTAGGGTATAGAGTGTAGAGTGTAGGGTATAGAGTGTAGGGTATAGAGTGTAGGGTATAGAGTGTAGGGTATAGAGTGTAGAGTGTAGGGTATAGAGGGTAGGGTATAGAGTGTAGAGTGTAGGGATTAGAGTGTAGGGCATAGAGTGTAGAGTGTAGAGTGTAGGGTATAGAGTGTAGAGTGTAGGGTATAGCGTGTATGGTATAGAGTGTAGGGTACAGAGTGTAGGGTGTAGAGTGTAGGGTATAGAGTGTAGGGTATAAAGTGTAGGGTATAGAGTGTAGGGTATAGAGTGTAGGGAATAGAGTGTAGAGTGTAAGGTATAGAGTGTAGAGTGTAGGGTATAGAGTGTAGGGTATAGACTGTAGGGTATAGAGTGTAGGGTATAGAGTGTAGGGTATAGATTGTAGAGTGTAGGCTATAGAGTGTAGGGTATAGAGTGTAGACTATAGGGTATAGAGTGTAGGGTATAGAGTGTAGGGTATAGAGTGTAGAGTGTAGGGTATAGTGTGTAGGGTATAGAGTGCAGGGTGTAGAGTGTAGGGTATAGAGTGTAGGGTATAAAGTGTTGAGTGTAGGGTATAGAGTGTATAGTGTAGGGTATAGAGTGTAGGGTATAGAGTGTAGGGTATAGAGTGTAGAGTGTATGGTATAGAGTGTATGCTATAGAGTATATGGTGTAGAGTGTATGGTATAGAGTGTAGGGTATAGAGTGTAGAGTGTATGGTATAGAGTGTAGGGTATAGAGTGTAGGGTATAGAGTGTATGTTATAGAGTGTAGAGTATAGAGTGTAGAGTGTAGGGTATAGAGTTTAGATTGTAGGGTATAGAGTGTAGGTTATAGAGTGTAGGGTATAGAGTGTATGGTATAGAGTGTAGGGTATAGAGTGTAGAGTGTAGGGTATAGAGTGTATGGTATAGAGTGTAGGGTGTAGAGTGTATGGTATAGAGTGTAGGGTATAGAATGTAGGGTATAGAATGTAGGGTATAGAGTGTAGGGCATAGAGTGTAGGGTATAGAGTGTAGGGTATAGAGTGTAGGGTATAGAGTGTATGTTATAGAGTGTAGGGTATAGAGTGTAGAGTGTAGGGTATAGAGTTTAGATTGTAGGGTTTAGAGTGTAGGGTATAGAGCGTAAGGTATAGAGTGTAGGGTATAGAGTGTAGGGTATAGAGTGTATGGTATAGAGTGTATGGTATAGAGTGTAGGGTATAGAGTGTATGGTATAGAGTGTAGGGTATAGAGTGTAGAGTGTAGGATATAGAGTGTAGGGTATAGAGTGTAGAGTGTAGGGTATAGAGTGTAGGGTATAGAGTGTAGGGTATAGAGTGTAGAGTGTAGGGATTAGAGTGTAGGGTATAGAGTGTAGGGTATAGAGTGTAGAGTGTAGGGTATAGAGTGTAGGGTATAGAGTGTAGAGTGTAGGGTATAGAGTGTAGGGTATAGAGTGTAGGGTATAGAGTGTGGGGTATAGAGTGTAGGGTATAGAGTGTAGGGTATAGAGTGTAGAGTGTAGGGTATAGAGTGTAAGGTATAGAGTGTAGGGTATAGAGTGTAGAGTGTAGGGTATAGAGTGTAGGGTATAGAGTGTAGGGTATAGAGTGTAGAGCATAGAGTGTAGGGTATAGCGTGTAGGGTGTAGAGTGTAGGGCATAGAGTGTAGGGTATAGAGTGTAGGGTATAGAGTGTAGGGTATAGAGTGTAGGGTATAGAGTGTAGAGTGTAGGGTATAGAGTGTAGAGTGTAGGGTATAGAGTGTAGGGTATAGAGTGTAGGGTATAGAGTGTAGAGTGTAGGGTATAGAGTGTAGAGTGTAGGGTATAGAGTGTATGGTATAGAGTGTAGGGTATAGAGTGTAGGGTGTAGAGTGTTGGGTATAGAGTGTAGGGTATAGAGTGTAGGGTATAGATTGTAGGGTATAGAGTGTAGGGAATAGAGTGTAGAGTGTAGGGTATAGAGTGTAGGGTATAGAGTGTAGAGTGTAGGGATTAGAGTGTAGGGTATAGAGTGTAGGGTCTAGAGTGTAGGGTATAGAGTGTAGAGTGTAGGGTATAGGGTGTAGGGTATAGAGTGTAGGGTATAGAGTGTAGGGCATAGAGTGTAGGGTATAGAGTGTAGGGTATAGAGTGTAGAGTGTAGGGTATAGAGTGTAGGGTATAGAGTGTAGGGTATAGAGTGTAGAGTATAGGGTATAGAGTGTAGGGTATAGAGTGTAGAGTGTAGGGTATAGAGTGTAGGGTATAGAGTGTAGGGTATAGAGTGTAGAGTGTAGGGTATAGAGTGTAGGGTATAGAGTGTAGGATATAGAGTGTAGGGCATAGAGTGTAGGGTATAGAGTGTAGGGTATAGAGTGTATAGTGTAGGGTATAGAGTGTAGGGTATAGAGTGTAGGGTATAGAGTGTAGAGTGTAGAGCATAGAGTGTAGAGTGTAGGGTATAGAGTGTAGGGTATAGAGTGTAGGGTATAGAGTGTAGAGTGTAGGGTATAGAGTGTAGAGTGTAGGGTATAGAGTGTAGGGTATAGAGTGTAGGGTAGAGAGTGTAGGGTAGAGAGTGTAGAGTGTAGGGTATAGAGTGTAGGGTATAGAGTGTAGGGTATAGAGTGTAGAGTGTAGGGAATAGAGTGTAGGGTATAGAGTGTAGGGTGTAGAGTGTAGGGTATAGAGTGTAGAGTGTAGGGTATAGAGTGTATGGTATAGAGTGTAGGGTATAGAGTGTAGGGTGTAGAGTGTAGGGTATAGAGTGTAGGGTATAGAGTGTAGGGTATAGAGTGTAGGGAATAGAGTGTAGAGTGTAAGGTATAGAGTGTAGAGTGTAGGGCATAGAGTGTAGAGTGTAGGGTATAGAGTATAGGGTATAGAGTGTAGGGTATAGAGTGTAGGGTATAGAGTGTAGAGTGTAGGGTATAGAGTGTAGAGTGTAGGGTATAGAGTGTAGAGTGTAGGGCATAGAGTGTAGAGTGTAGGGTATAGAGTGTAGGGTATAGAGTGTAGAGTGTAGGGTATAGAATGTAGGGTATAGAGTGTAGGGTATAGAGTGTAGAGTGTAGGGTATAGAGTGTAGGGTATAGAGTTTAGGGCATAGAGTGTAGGGTATAGAGTGTAGGGTATAGAGTGTAGAGTGTAGGGTATAGAGTGTAGGGTATAGAGTGTAGAGTGTAGGGTATAGAGTGTAGGTTATAGAGTGTAGGGTATAGAGTGTGGGGTATAGAGTGTAGGGTATAGAGTGTAGGGTATAGAGTGTAGAGTGTAGGGTATAGAGTGTAGGGTATAGAGTGTAGGGTATAGAGTGTAGGGTATAGAGTGTAGAGTGTAGGGTGTAGAGTGTAGGGTATAGAGTGTAGGGTATAGAGTGTAGAGCATAGAGTGTAGGGTATAGAGTGTAGGGTGTAGAGTGTAGGGTATAGAGTGTAGGGTATAGAGTGTAGGGTATAGAGTGTAGGGTATAGAGTGTAGGGTATAGAGTGTAGAGTGTAGGGTATAGAGTGTAGAGTGTAGGGTATAGAGTGTAGGGTATAGAGTGTAGGGTATAGAGTGTAGGGTATAGAGTGTAGAGTGTAGGGTATAGAGGGTAGGGTATAGAGTGTAAAGTGTAGGGATTAGAGTGTAGGGCATAGAGTGTAGAGTGTAGAGTGTAGGGTATAGAGTGTAGAGTGTAGGGTATAGAGTGTATGGTATAGAGTGTAGGGTATAGAGTGTAGGGTGTAGAGTGTAGGGTAAAGAGTGTAGGGTATAAAGTGTAGGGTATAGAGTGTAGGGTATAGAGTGTAGGGAATAGAGTGTAGAGTGTAAGGTATAGAGTGTAGAGTGTAGGGTATAGAGTGTAGGGTATAGACTGTAGGGTATAGAGTGTAGGGTATAGAGTGTAGGGTATAGATTGTAGAGTGTAGGCTATAGAGTGTAGGGTATAGAGTGTAGAATGTAGGGTATAGAGTGTAGGGTATAGAGTGTAGGGTATAGAGTGTAGGGTATAGAGTGTAGAGTGTAGGGTATAGTGTGTAGGGTATAGAGTGCAGGGTGTAGAGTGTAGGGTATAGAGTGTAGGGTATAAAGTGTTGAGTGTAGGGTATAGAGTGTATAGTGTAGGGTATAGAGTGTAAGGTATAGAGTGTAGGGTATAGAGTGTAGAGTGTATGGTATAGAGTGTATGCTATAGAGTATATGGTGTAGAGTGTATGGTATAGAGTGTAGGGTATAGAGTGTAGAGTGTATGGTATAGAGTTTAGATTGTAGAGTATAGAGTGTAGGTTATAGAGTGTAGGGTATAGAGTGTATGTTATAGAGTGTAGGGTATAGAGTGTAGAGTGTAGGGTATAGAGTTTAGATTGTAGGGTATAGAGTGTAGGTTATAGAGTGTAGGGTATAGAGTGTATGGTATAGAGTGTAGGGTATAGAGTGTAGAGTGTAGGGTATAGAGTGTATGGTATAGAGTGTAGGGTGTAGAGTGTAGGGTATAGAGTGTAGGGTATAGAATGTAGGGTATAGAATGTAGGGTATAGAGTGTAGGGCATAGAGTGTAGGGTATAGAGTGTAGGGTATAGAGTGTAGGGTGTAGAGTGTAGGGTATAGAGTGTATGTTATAGAGTGTAGGGTATAGAGTGTAGAGTGTAGGGTATAGAGTTTAGATTGTAGGGTATAGAGTGTAGGGTATAGAGCGTAATGTATAGAGTGTAGGGTATAGAGTGTAGGGTATAGAGTGTAGGGTATAGAGTGTATGGTATAGAGTGTAGGGTATAGAGTGTATGGTATAGAGTGTATGGTATAGAGTGTAGAGTGTAGGATATAGAGTGTAGGGTATAGAGTGTAGAGTGTAGGGTACAGAGTGTAGGGTATAGAGTGTAGGGTATAGAGTGTAGAGTGTAGGGATTAGAGTGTAGGGTATAGAGTGTAGGGTATAGAGTGTAGAGTGTAGGGTATAGAGTGTAGTGTATAGAGTGTAGAGTGTAGGGTATAGAGTGTAGGGTATAGAGTGTAGGGTATAGAGTGTGGGGTATAGAGTGTAGGGTATAGAGTGTAGGGTATAGAGTGTAGAGTGTAGGGTATAGAGTGTAAGGTATAGAGTGTAGGGTATAGAGTGTAGAGTGTAGGGTATAGAGTGTAGGGTATAGAGTGTAGGGTATAGAGTGTAGAGCATAGAGTGTAGGGTATAGCGTGTAGGGTGTAGAGTGTAGGGCATAGAGTGTAGGGTATAGAGTGTAGGGTATAGAGTGTAGGGTATAGAGTGTAGGGTATAGAGTGTAGAGTGTAGGGTATAGAGTGTAGAGTGTAGGGTATAGAGTGTAGGGTATAGAGTGTAGGGTATAGAGTGTAGGGTATAGAGTGTAAAGTGTAGGGTATAGAGTGTAGAGTGTAGGGTATAGAGTGTATGGTATAGAGTGTAGGGTATAGAGTGTAGGGTGTAGAGTGTTGGGTATAGAGTGTAGGGTATAGAGTGTAGGGTATAGATTGTAGGGTATAGAGTGTAGGGAATAGAGTGTAGAGTGTAGGGTATAGAGTGTAGGGTATAGAGTGTAGAGTGTAGGGATTAGAGTGTAGGGTATAGAGTGTAGGGTCTAGAGTGTAGGGTATAGAGTGTAGAGTGTAGGGTATAGGGTGTAGGGTATAGAGTGTAGGGTATAGAGTGTAGGGCATAGAGTGTAGGGTATAGAGTGTAGGGTATAGAGTGTAGAGTGTAGGGTATAGAGTGTAGGGTATAGAGTGTAGGGTATAGAGTGTAGAGTGTAGGGTATAGAGTGTAGGGTATAGAGTGTAGAGTGTAGGGTATAGAGTGTAGGGTATAGAGTGTAGGGTATAGAGTGTAGAGTGTAGGGTATAGAGTGTAGGGTATAGAGTGTAGGATATAGAGTGTAGGGCATAGAGTGTAGGGTATAGAGTGTAGGGTATAGAGTGTAGAGTGTAGGGTATAGAGTGTAGGGTATAGAGTGTAGGGTATAGAGTGTAGAGTGTAGGGCATAGAGTGTAGAGTGTAGGGTATAGAGTGTAGGGTATAGAGTGTAGGGTATAGAGTGTAGAGTGTAGGGTATAGAGTGTAGAGTGTAGGGTATAGAGTGTAGGGTATAGAGTGTAGGGTAGAGAGTGTAGGGTAGAGAGTGTAGAGTGTAGGGTATAGAGTGTAGGGTATAGAGTGTAGAGTGTAGGGTATAGAGTGTAGGGTATAGAGTGTAGGGTATAGAGTGTAGAGTGTAGGGTATAGAGTGTAGGGTATAGAGTGTAGGATATAGAGTGTAGGGCATAGAGTGTAGGGTATAGAGTGTAGGGTATAGAGTGTATAGTGTAGGGTATAGAGTGTAGGGTATAGAGTGTAGGGTATAGAGTGTATGCTATAGAGTATATGGTGTAGAGTGTATGGCATAGAGTGTAGGGTATAGAGTGTAGAGTGTATGGTATAGAGTGTAGGGTATAGAGTGTAGAGTGTAGGGTATAGTGTGTAGGGTATAGAGTGCAGGGTGTAGAGTGTAGGGTATAGAGTGTAGGGTATAAAGTGTTGAGTGTAGGGTATAGAGTGTATAGTGTAGGGTATAGAGTGTAGGGTATAGAGTGTATGGTATAGAGTGTATGCTATAGAGTATATGGTGTAGAGTGTATGGCATAGAGTGTAGGGTATAGAGTGTAGGGTATAGAGTGTAGGGTATAGAGTGTAGAATGTAGGGACTAGAGTGTAGGGTATAGAGTGTAGGGTGTAGAGTGTAGGGTATAGAGTGTAGAGTGTAGGGTATAGAGTGTATGGTATAGAGTGTAGGGTATAGAGTGTAGGGTGTAGAGTGTAGGGTATAGAGTGTAGGGAAAAGAGTGTAGGGTATAGAGTGTAGGGTATATAATGTAGGGAATAGAGTGTAGAGTGTAAGGTATAGAGTGTAGAGTGTAGGGTATAGAGGGTAGGGTATAGAGTGTAAAGTGTAGGGATTAGAGTGTAGGGCATAGAGTGTAGAGTGTAGAGTGTAGGGTATAGAGTGTAGAGTGTAGGGTATAGAGTGTATGGTATAGAGTGTAGGGTATAGAGTGTAGGGTGTAGAGTGTAGGGTATAGAGTGTAGGGTATAAAGTGTAGGGTATAGAGTGTAGGGTATAGAGTGTAGGGAATAGAGTGTAGAGTGTAAGGTATAGAGTGTAGAGTGTAGGGTATAGAGTGTAGGGTATAGACTGTAGGTTATAGAGTGTAGGGTATAGAGTGTAGGGTATAGATTGTAGAGTGTAGGCAATAGAGTGTAGGGTATAGAGTGTAGACTGTAGGGTATAGAGTGTAGGGTATAGAGTGTAGGGTATAGAGTGTAGGGTATAGAGTGTAGAGTGTAGGGTATAGTGTGTAGGGTATAGAGTGCAGGGTGTAGAGTGTAGGGTATAGAGTGTAGGGTATAAAGTGTTGAGTGTAGGGTATAGAGTGTATAGTGTAGGGTATAGAGTGTAGGGTATAGAGTGTAGGGTATAGAGTGTATGCTATAGAGTATATGGTGTAGAGTGTATGGCATAGAGTGTAGGGTATAGAGTGTAGAGTGTATGGTATAGAGTGTAGGGTATAGAGTGTAGAGTGTAGGGTATAGTGTGTAGGGTATAGAGTGCAGGGTGTAGAGTGTAGGGTATAGAGTGTAGGGTATAAAGTGTTGAGTGTAGGGTATAGAGTGTATAGTGTAGGGTATAGAGTGTAGGGTATAGAGTGTATGGTATAGAGTGTATGCTATAGAGTATATGGTGTAGAGTGTATGGCATAGAGTGTAGGGTATAGAGTGTAGAGTGTATGGTATAGAGTGTAGGGTATAGAGTGTAGGGTATAGAGTGTATGTTATAGAGTGTAGGGTATAGAGTGTAGATTGTAGGGTATAGAGTTTAGATTGTAGGGTATAGAGTGTAGGTTATAGAGTGTAGGGTATAGAGTGTATGGTATAGAGTGTAGGGTATAGAGTGTAGAGTGTAGGGTATAGAGTGTATGGTATAGAGTGTAGGGTGTAGAGTGTATGGTATAGAGTGTAGGGTATAGAATGTAGGGTATAGAGTGTAGGGTATAGAGTGTAGGGCATAGAGTGTAGGGTATAGAGTGTAGAGTGTAGGGTATAGAGTGTAGGGTATAGAGTGTAGGGTATAGAGTGTATGTTATAGAGTGTAGGGTATAGAGTGTAGAGTGTAGGGTATAGAGTGTAGATTGTAGGGTATAGAGTGTAGGGTATAGAGCGTAAGGTATAGAGTGTAGGGTATAGAGTGTAGGGTATAGAGTGTAGGGTATAGAGTGTATGGTATAGAGTGTAGGGTATAGAGTGTATGGTATAGAGTGTAGGGTATAGAGTGTAGAGTGTAGGATATAGAGTGTAGGGTATAGAGTGTAGAGTGTAGGGTATAGAGTGTAGGGTATAGAGTGTAGGGTATAGAGTGTAGAGTGTAGGGATTAGAGTGTAGGGTATAGAGTGTAGGGTATAGAGTGTAGAGTGTAGGGTATAGAGTGTAGGGTATAGAGTGTAGAGTGTAGGGTATAGAGTGTAGGGTATAGAGTGTAGGGTATAGAGTGTGGGGTATAGAGTGTAGGGTATAGAGTGTAGGGTATAGAGTGTAGAGTGTAGGGTATAGAGTGTAGGGTATAGAGTGTAGAGTATAGAGTGTAGAGTGTAGGGTATAGAGTGTAGGGTATAGAGTGTAGGGTATAGAGTGTAGAGTGTAGGGTATAGAGTGTAGGGTATAGAGTGTAGGGTATAGAGTGTAGAGCATAGAGTGTAGGGTATAGAGTGTAGGGTGTAGAGTGTAGGGTATAGAGTGTAGGGTATAGAGTGTAGGGTATAGAGTGTAGGGTATAGAGTGTAGAGTGTAGGGTATAGAGTGTAGAGTGTAGGGTATAGAGTGTAGGGTATAGAGTGTAGGGTATAGAGTGTAGGGTATAGAGTGTAGAGTGTAGGGTATAGAGGGTAGGGTATAGAGTGTAGAGTGTAGGGATTAGAGTGTAGGGCATAGAGTGTAGAGTGTAGAGTGTAGGGTATAGAGTGTAGAGTGTAGGGTATAGCGTGTATGGTATAGAGTGTAGGGTACAGAGTGTAGGGTGTAGAGTGTAGGGTATAGAGTGTAGGGTATAAAGTGTAGGGTATAGAGTGTAGGGTATAGAGTGTAGGGAATAGAGTGTAGAGTGTAAGGTATAGAGTGTAGAGTGTAGGGTATAGAGTGTAGGGTATAGACTGTAGGGTATAGAGTGTAGGGTATAGAGTGTAGGGTATAGATTGTAGAGTGTAGGCTATAGAGTGTAGGGTATAGAGTGTAGACTATAGGGTATAGAGTGTAGGGTATAGAGTGTAGGGTATAGAGTGTAGAGTGTAGGGTATAGTGTGTAGGGTATAGAGTGCAGGGTGTAGAGTGTAGGGTATAGAGTGTAGGGTATAAAGTGTTGAGTGTAGGGTATAGAGTGTATAGTGTAGGGTATAGAGTGTAGGGTATAGAGTGTAGGGTATAGAGTGTAGAGTGTATGGTATAGAGTGTATGCTATAGAGTATATGGTGTAGAGTGTATGGTATAGAGTGTAGGGTATAGAGTGTAGAGTGTATGGTATAGAGTGTAGGGTATAGAGTGTAGGGTATAGAGTGTATGTTATAGAGTGTAGAGTATAGAGTGTAGAGTGTAGGGTATAGAGTTTAGATTGTAGGGTATAGAGTGTAGGTTATAGAGTGTAGGGTATAGAGTGTATGGTATAGAGTGTAGGGTATAGAGTGTAGAGTGTAGGGTATAGAGTGTATGGTATAGAGTGTAGGGTGTAGAGTGTATGGTATAGAGTGTAGGGTATAGAATGTAGGGTATAGAATGTAGGGTATAGAGTGTAGGGCATAGAGTGTAGGGTATAGAGTGTAGGGTATAGAGTGTAGGGTATAGAGTGTATGTTATAGAGTGTAGGGTATAGAGTGTAGAGTGTAGGGTATAGAGTTTAGATTGTAGGGTTTAGAGTGTAGGGTATAGAGCGTAAGGTATAGAGTGTAGGGTATAGAGTGTAGGGTATAGAGTGTATGGTATAGAGTGTATGGTATAGAGTGTAGGGTATAGAGTGTATGGTATAGAGTGTAGGGTATAGAGTGTAGAGTGTAGGATATAGAGTGTAGGGTATAGAGTGTAGAGTGTAGGGTATAGAGTGTAGGGTATAGAGTGTAGGGTATAGAGTGTAGAGTGTAGGGATTAGAGTGTAGGGTATAGAGTGTAGGGTATAGAGTGTAGAGTGTAGGGTATAGAGTGTAGGGTATAGAGTGTAGAGTGTAGGGTATAGAGTGTAGGGTATAGAGTGTAGGGTATAGAGTGTGGGGTATAGAGTGTAGGGTATAGAGTGTAGGGTATAGAGTGTAGAGTGTAGGGTATAGAGTGTAAGGTATAGAGTGTAGGGTATAGAGTGTAGAGTGTAGGGTATAGAGTGTAGGGTATAGAGTGTAGGGTATAGAGTGTAGAGCATAGAGTGTAGGGTATAGCGTGTAGGGTGTAGAGTGTAGGGCATAGAGTGTAGGGTATAGAGTGTAGGGTATAGAGTGTAGGGTATAGAGTGTAGGGTATAGAGTGTAGAGTGTAGGGTATAGAGTGTAGAGTGTAGGGTATAGAGTGTAGGGTATAGAGTGTAGGGTATAGAGTGTAGAGTGTAGGGTATAGAGTGTAGAGTGTAGGGTATAGAGTGTATGGTATAGAGTGTAGGGTATAGAGTGTAGGGTGTAGAGTGTTGGGTATAGAGTGTAGGGTATAGAGTGTAGGGTATAGATTGTAGGGTATAGAGTGTAGGAATAGAGTGTAGAGTGTAGGGTATAGAGTGTAGGGTATAGAGTGTAGAGTGTAGGGATTAGAGTGTAGGGTATAGAGTGTAGGGTCTAGAGTGTAGGGTATAGAGTGTAGAGTGTAGGGTATAGGGTGTAGGGTATAGAGTGTAGGGTATAGAGTGTAGGGCATAGAGTGTAGGGTATAGAGTGTAGGGTATAGAGTGTAGAGTGTAGGGTATAGAGTGTAGGGTATAGAGTGTAGGGTATAGAGTGTAGAGTATAGGGTATAGAGTGTAGGGTATAGAGTGTAGAGTGTAGGGTATAGAGTGTAGGGTATAGAGTGTAGGGTATAGAGTGTAGAGTGTAGGGTATAGAGTGTAGGGTATAGAGTGTAGGATATAGAGTGTAGGGCATAGAGTGTAGGGTATAGAGTGTAGGGTATAGAGTGTATAGTGTAGGGTATAGAGTGTAGGGTATAGAGTGTAGGGTATAGAGTGTAGAGTGTAGAGCATAGAGTGTAGAGTGTAGGGTATAGAGTGTAGGGTATAGAGTGTAGGGTATAGAGTGTAGAGTGTAGGGTATAGAGTGTAGAGTGTAGGTATAGAGTGTAGGGTATAGAGTGTAGGGTAGAGAGTGTAGGGTAGAGAGTGTAGAGTGTAGGGTATAGAGTGTAGGGTATAGAGTGTAGGGTATAGAGTGTAGAGTGTAGGGAATAGAGTGTAGGGTATAGAGTGTAGGGTGTAGAGTGTAGGGTATAGAGTGTAGAGTGTAGGGTATAGAGTGTATGGTATAGAGTGTAGGGTATAGAGTGTAGGGTGTAGAGTGTAGGGTATAGAGTGTAGGGTATAGAGTGTAGGGTATAGAGTGTAGGGAATAGAGTGTAGAGTGTAAGGTATAGAGTGTAGAGTGTAGGGCATAGAGTGTAGAGTGTAGGGTATAGAGTATAGGGTATAGAGTGTAGGGTATAGAGTGTAGGGTATAGAGTGTAGAGTGTAGGGTATAGAGTGTAGAGTGTAGGGTATAGAGTGTAGAGTGTAGGGCATAGAGTGTAGAGTGTAGGGTATAGAGTGTAGGGTATAGAGTGTAGAGTGTAGGGTATAGAATGTAGGGTATAGAGTGTAGGGTATAGAGTGTAGAGTGTAGGGTATAGAGTGTAGGGTATAGAGTTTAGGGCATAGAGTGTAGGGTATAGAGTGTAGGGTATAGAGTGTAGAGTGTAGGGTATAGAGTGTAGGGTATAGAGTGTAGAGTGTAGGGTATAGAGTGTAGGTTATAGAGTGTAGGGTATAGAGTGTGGGGTATAGAGTGTAGGGTATAGAGTGTAGGGTATAGAGTGTAGAGTGTAGGGTATAGAGTGTAGGGTATAGAGTGTAGGGTATAGAGTGTAGGGTATAGAGTGTAGAGTGTAGGGTGTAGAGTGTAGGGTATAGAGTGTAGGGTATAGAGTGTAGAGCATAGAGTGTAGGGTATAGAGTGTAGGGTGTAGAGTGTAGGGTATAGAGTGTAGGGTATAGAGTGTAGGGTATAGAGTGTAGGGTATAGAGTGTAGGGTATAGAGTGTAGAGTGTAGGGTATAGAGTGTAGAGTGTAGGGTATAGAGTGTAGGGTATAGAGTGTAGGGTATAGAGTGTAGGGTATAGAGTGTAGAGTGTAGGGTATAGAGGGTAGGGTATAGAGTGTAAAGTGTAGGGATTAGAGTGTAGGGCATAGAGTGTAGAGTGTAGAGTGTAGGGTATAGAGTGTAGAGTGTAGGGTATAGAGTGTATGGTATAGAGTGTAGGGTATAGAGTGTAGGGTGTAGAGTGTAGGGTAAAGAGTGTAGGGTATAAAGTGTAGGGTATAGAGTGTAGGGTATAGAGTGTAGGGAATAGAGTGTAGAGTGTAAGGTATAGAGTGTAGAGTGTAGGGTATAGAGTGTAGGGTATAGACTGTAGGGTATAGAGTGTAGGGTATAGAGTGTAGGGTATAGATTGTAGAGTGTAGGCTATAGAGTGTAGGGTATAGAGTGTAGAATGTAGGGTATAGAGTGTAGGGTATAGAGTGTAGGGTATAGAGTGTAGGGTATAGAGTGTAGAGTGTAGGGTATAGTGTGTAGGGTATAGAGTGCAGGGTGTAGAGTGTAGGGTATAGAGTGTAGGGTATAAAGTGTTGAGTGTAGGGTATAGAGTGTATAGTGTAGGGTATAGAGTGTAAGGTATAGAGTGTAGGGTATAGAGTGTAGAGTGTATGGTATAGAGTGTATGCTATAGAGTATATGGTGTAGAGTGTATGGTATAGAGTGTAGGGTATAGAGTGTAGAGTGTATGGTATAGAGTTTAGATTGTAGAGTATAGAGTGTAGGTTATAGAGTGTAGGGTATAGAGTGTATGTTATAGAGTGTAGGGTATAGAGTGTAGAGTGTAGGGTATAGAGTTTAGATTGTAGGGTATAGAGTGTAGGTTATAGAGTGTAGGGTATAGAGTGTATGGTATAGAGTGTAGGGTATAGAGTGTAGAGTGTAGGGTATAGAGTGTATGGTATAGAGTGTAGGGTGTAGAGTGTAGGGTATAGAGTGTAGGGTATAGAATGTAGGGTATAGAATGTAGGGTATAGAGTGTAGGGCATAGAGTGTAGGGTATAGAGTGTAGGGTATAGAGTGTAGGGTGTAGAGTGTAGGGTATAGAGTGTATGTTATAGAGTGTAGGGTATAGAGTGTAGAGTGTAGGGTATAGAGTTTAGATTGTAGGGTATAGAGTGTAGGGTATAGAGCGTAATGTATAGAGTGTAGGGTATAGAGTGTAGGGTATAGAGTGTAGGGTATAGAGTGTATGGTATAGAGTGTAGGGTATAGAGTGTATGGTATAGAGTGTATGGTATAGAGTGTAGAGTGTAGGATATAGAGTGTAGGGTATAGAGTGTAGAGTGTAGGGTACAGAGTGTAGGGTATAGAGTGTAGGGTATAGAGTGTAGAGTGTAGGGATTAGAGTGTAGGGTATAGAGTGTAGGGTATAGAGTGTAGAGTGTAGGGTATAGAGTGTAGTGTATAGAGTGTAGAGTGTAGGGTATAGAGTGTAGGGTATAGAGTGTAGGGTATAGAGTGTGGGGTATAGAGTGTAGGGTATAGAGTGTAGGGTATAGAGTGTAGAGTGTAGGGTATAGAGTGTAAGGTATAGAGTGTAGGGTATAGAGTGTAGAGTGTAGGGTATAGAGTGTAGGGTATAGAGTGTAGGGTATAGAGTGTAGAGCATAGAGTGTAGGGTATAGCGTGTAGGGTGTAGAGTGTAGGGCATAGAGTGTAGGGTATAGAGTGTAGGGTATAGAGTGTAGGGTATAGAGTGTAGGGTATAGAGTGTAGAGTGTAGGGTATAGAGTGTAGAGTGTAGGGTATAGAGTGTAGGGTATAGAGTGTAGGGTATAGAGTGTAGGGTATAGAGTGTAAAGTGTAGGGTATAGAGTGTAGAGTGTAGGGTATAGAGTGTATGGTATAGAGTGTAGGGTATAGAGTGTAGGGTGTAGAGTGTTGGGTATAGAGTGTAGGGTATAGAGTGTAGGGTATAGATTGTAGGGTATAGAGTGTAGGGAATAGAGTGTAGAGTGTAGGGTATAGAGTGTAGGGTATAGAGTGTAGAGTGTAGGGATTAGAGTGTAGGGTATAGAGTGTAGGGTCTAGAGTGTAGGGTATAGAGTGTAGAGTGTAGGGTATAGGGTGTAGGGTATAGAGTGTAGGGTATAGAGTGTAGGGCATAGAGTGTAGGGTATAGAGTGTAGGGTATAGAGTGTAGAGTGTAGGGTATAGAGTGTAGGGTATAGAGTGTAGGGTATAGAGTGTAGAGTGTAGGGTATAGAGTGTAGGGTATAGAGTGTAGAGTGTAGGGTATAGAGTGTAGGGTATAGAGTGTAGGGTATAGAGTGTAGAGTGTAGGGTATAGAGTGTAGGGTATAGAGTGTAGGATATAGAGTGTAGGGCATAGAGTGTAGGGTATAGAGTGTAGGGTATAGAGTGTAGAGTGTAGGGTATAGAGTGTAGGGTATAGAGTGTAGGGTATAGAGTGTAGAGTGTAGGGCATAGAGTGTAGAGTGTAGGGTATAGAGTGTAGGGTATAGAGTGTAGGGTATAGAGTGTAGAGTGTAGGGTATAGAGTGTAGAGTGTAGGGTATAGAGTGTAGGGTATAGAGTGTAGGGTAGAGAGTGTAGGGTAGAGAGTGTAGAGTGTAGGGTATAGAGTGTAGGGTATAGAGTGTAGAGTGTAGGGTATAGAGTGTAGGGTATAGAGTGTAGGGTATAGAGTGTAGAGTGTAGGGTATAGAGTGTAGGGTATAGAGTGTAGGATATAGAGTGTAGGGCATAGAGTGTAGGGTATAGAGTGTAGGGTATAGAGTGTAGAGTGTAGGGTATAGAGTGTAGGGTATAGAGTGTAGGGTATAGAGTGTAGAGTGTAGGGCATAGAGTGTAGAGTGTAGGGTATAGAGTGTAGGGTATAGAGTGTAGGGTATAGAGTGTAGAGTGTAGGGTATAGAGTGTAGAGTGTAGGGTATAGAGTGTAGGGTATAGAGTGTAGGGTAGAGAGTGTAGGGTAGAGAGTGTAGAGTGTAGGGTATAGAGTGTAGGGTATAGAGTGTAGGGTATAGAGTGTAGAGTGTAGGGATTAGAGTGTAGGGTATAGAGTGTAGGGTGTAGAGTGTAGGGTATAGAGTGTAGAGTGTAGGGTATAGAGTGTATGGTATAGAGTGTAGGGTATAGAGTGTAGGGTGTAGAGTGTAGGGTATAGAGTGTAGGGTATAGAGTGTAGGGTATAGAGTGTAGGGAATAGAGTGTAGAGTGTAAGGTATAGAGTGTAGAGTGTAGGGCATAGAGTGTAGAGTGTAGGGTATAGAGTATAGGGTATAGAGTGTAGGGTATAGAGTGTAGGGTATAGAGTGTAGAGTGTAGGGTATAGAGTGTAGAGTGTAGGGTATAGAGTGTAGAGTGTAGGGCATAGAGTGTAGAGTGTAGGGTATAGAGTGTAGGGTATAGAGTGTAGAGTGTAGGGTATAGAATGTAGGGTATAGAGTGTAGGGTATAGAGTGTAGGGTATAGAGTGTAGAGTGTAGGGTATAGAGTGTAGGGTATAGAGTGTAGAGTGTAGGGTATAGAATGTAGGGTATAGAGTGTATGTTATAGAGTGTAGGGTATAGAGTGTAGATTGTAGGGTATAGAGTTTAGATTGTAGGGTATAGAGTGTAGGTTATAGAGTGTAGGGTATAGAGTGTATGGTATAGAGTGTAGGGTATAGAGTGTAGAGTGTAGGGTATAGAGTGTATGGTATAGAGTGTAGGGTGTAGAGTGTATGGTATAGAGTGTAGGGTATAGAATGTAGGGTATAGAGTGTAGGGTATAGAGTGTAGGGCATAGAGTGTAGGGTATAGAGTGTAGAGTGTAGGGTATAGAGTGTAGGGTATAGAGTGTAGGGTATAGAGTGTATGTTATAGAGTGTAGGGTATAGAGTGTAGAGTGTAGGGTATAGAGTGTAGATTGTAGGGTATAGAGTGTAGGGTATAGAGCGTAAGGTATAGAGTGTAGGGTATAGAGTGTATGGTATAGAGTGTAGGGTATAGAGTGTAGAGTGTAGGGTATAGAGTGTAGGGTATAGAGTGTATGGTATAGAGTGTAGGGTATAGAGTGTATGGTATAGAGTGTAGGGTATAGAGTGTAGAGTGTAGGATATAGAGTGTAGGGTATAGAGTGTAGAGTGTAGGGTATAGAGTGTAGGGTATAGAGTGTAGGGTATAGAGTGTAGAGTGTAGGGATTAGAGTGTAGGGTATAGAGTGTAGGGTATAGAGTGTAGAGTGTAGGGTATAGAGTGTAGGGTATAGAGTGTAGAGTGTAGGGTATAGAGTGTAGGGTATAGAGTGTAGGGTATAGAGTGTGGGGTATAGAGTGTAGGGTATAGAGTGTAGGGTATAGAGTGTAGAGTGTAGGGTATAGAGTGTAGGGTATAGAGTGTAGAGTATAGAGTGTAGAGTGTAGGGTATAGAGTGTAGGGTATAGAGTGTAGGGTATAGAGTGTAGAGTGTAGGGTATAGAGTGTAGGGTATAGAGTGTAGGGTATAGAGTGTAGAGCATAGAGTGTAGGGTATAGAGTGTAGGGTGTAGAGTGTAGGGTATAGAGTGTAGGGTATAGAGTGTAGGGTATAGAGTGTAGGGTATAGAGTGTAGGGTATAGAGTGTAGAGTGTAGGGTATAGAGTGTAGAGTGTAGGGTATAGAGTGTAGGGTATAGAGTGTAGGGTATAGAGTGTAGGGTATAGAGTGTAGAGTGTAGGGTATAGAGGGTAGGGTATAGAGTGTAGAGTGTAGGGATTAGAGTGTAGGGCATAGAGTGTAGAGTGTAGAGTGTAGGGTATAGAGTGTAGAGTGTAGGGTATAGCGTGTATGGTATAGAGTGTAGGGTACAGAGTGTAGGGTGTAGAGTGTAGGGTATAGAGTGTAGGGTATAAAGTGTAGGGTATAGAGTGTAGGGTATAGAGTGTAGGGAATAGAGTGTAGAGTGTAAGGTATAGAGTGTAGAGTGTAGGGTATAGAGTGTAGGGTATAGACTGTAGGGTATAGAGTGTAGGGTATAGAGTGTAGGGTATAGATTGTAGAGTGTAGGCTATAGAGTGTAGGGTATAGAGTGTAGACTATAGGGTATAGAGTGTAGGGTATAGAGTGTAGGGTATAGAGTGTAGAGTGTAGGGTATAGTGTGTAGGGTATAGAGTGCAGGGTGTAGAGTGTAGGGTATAGAGTGTAGGGTATAAAGTGTTGAGTGTAGGGTATAGAGTGTATAGTGTAGGGTATAGAGTGTAGGGTATAGAGTGTAGGGTATAGAGTGTAGAGTGTATGGTATAGAGTGTATGCTATAGAGTATATGGTGTAGAGTGTATGGTATAGAGTGTAGGGTATAGAGTGTAGAGTGTATGGTATAGAGTGTAGGGTATAGAGTGTAGGGTATAGAGTGTATGTTATAGAGTGTAGAGTATAGAGTGTAGAGTGTAGGGTATAGAGTTTAGATTGTAGGGTATAGAGTGTAGGTTATAGAGTGTAGGGTATAGAGTGTATGGTATAGAGTGTAGGGTATAGAGTGTAGAGTGTAGGGTATAGAGTGTATGGTATAGAGTGTAGGGTGTAGAGTGTATGGTATAGAGTGTAGGGTATAGAATGTAGGGTATAGAATGTAGGGTATAGAGTGTAGGGCATAGAGTGTAGGGTATAGAGTGTAGGGTATAGAGTGTAGGGTATAGAGTGTATGTTATAGAGTGTAGGGTATAGAGTGTAGAGTGTAGGGTATAGAGTTTAGATTGTAGGGTTTAGAGTGTAGGGTATAGAGCGTAAGGTATAGAGTGTAGGGTATAGAGTGTAGGGTATAGAGTGTATGGTATAGAGTGTATGGTATAGAGTGTAGGGTATAGAGTGTATGGTATAGAGTGTAGGGTATAGAGTGTAGAGTGTAGGATATAGAGTGTAGGGTATAGAGTGTAGAGTGTAGGGTATAGAGTGTAGGGTATAGAGTGTAGGGTATAGAGTGTAGAGTGTAGGGATTAGAGTGTAGGGTATAGAGTGTAGGGTATAGAGTGTAGAGTGTAGGGTATAGAGTGTAGGGTATAGAGTGTAGAGTGTAGGGTATAGAGTGTAGGGTATAGAGTGTAGGGTATAGAGTGTGGGGTATAGAGTGTAGGGTATAGAGTGTAGGGTATAGAGTGTAGAGTGTAGGGTATAGAGTGTAAGGTATAGAGTGTAGGGTATAGAGTGTAGAGTGTAGGGTATAGAGTGTAGGGTATAGAGTGTAGGGTATAGAGTGTAGAGCATAGAGTGTAGGGTATAGCGTGTAGGGTGTAGAGTGTAGGGCATAGAGTGTAGGGTATAGAGTGTAGGGTATAGAGTGTAGGGTATAGAGTGTAGGGTATAGAGTGTAGAGTGTAGGGTATAGAGTGTAGAGTGTAGGGTATAGAGTGTAGGGTATAGAGTGTAGGGTATAGAGTGTAGAGTGTAGGGTATAGAGTGTAGAGTGTAGGGTATAGAGTGTATGGTATAGAGTGTAGGGTATAGAGTGTAGGGTGTAGAGTGTTGGGTATAGAGTGTAGGGTATAGAGTGTAGGGTATAGATTGTAGGGTATAGAGTGTAGGGAATAGAGTGTAGAGTGTAGGGTATAGAGTGTAGGGTATAGAGTGTAGAGTGTAGGGATTAGAGTGTAGGGTATAGAGTGTAGGGTCTAGAGTGTAGGGTATAGAGTGTAGAGTGTAGGGTATAGGGTGTAGGGTATAGAGTGTAGGGTATAGAGTGTAGGGCATAGAGTGTAGGGTATAGAGTGTAGGGTATAGAGTGTAGAGTGTAGGGTATAGAGTGTAGGGTATAGAGTGTAGGGTATAGAGTGTAGAGTGTAGGGTATAGAGTGTAGGGTATAGAGTGTAGAGTGTAGGGTATAGAGTGTAGGGTATAGAGTGTAGGGTATAGAGTGTAGAGTGTAGGGTATAGAGTGTAGGGTATAGAGTGTAGGATATAGAGTGTAGGGCATAGAGTGTAGGGTATAGAGTGTAGGGTATAGAGTGTATAGTGTAGGGTATAGAGTGTAGGGTATAGAGTGTAGAGTGTAGAGCATAGAGTGTAGAGTGTAGGGTATAGAGTGTAGGGTATAGAGTGTAGGGTATAGAGTGTAGAGTGTAGGGTATAGAGTGTAGAGTGTAGGGTATAGAGTGTAGGGTATAGAGTGTAGGGTAGAGAGTGTAGGGTAGAGAGTGTAGAGTGTAGGGTATAGAGTGTAGGGTATAGAGTGTAGGGTATAGAGTGTAGAGTGTAGGGAATAGAGTGTAGGGTATAGAGTGTATGGTATAGAGTGTAGGGTATAGAGTGTAGGGTGTAGAGTGTAGGGTATAGAGTGTAGGGTATAGAGTGTAGGGTATAGAGTGTAGGGAATAGAGTGTAGAGTGTAAGGTATAGAGTGTAGAGTGTAGGGCATAGAGTGTAGAGTGTAGGGTATAGAGTATAGGGTATAGAGTGTAGGGTATAGAGTGTAGGGTATAGAGTGTAGAGTGTAGGGTATAGAGTGTAGAGTGTAGGGTATAGAGTGTAGAGTGTAGGGCATAGAGTGTAGAGTGTAGGGTATAGAGTGTAGGGTATAGAGTGTAGAGTGTAGGGTATAGAATGTAGGGTATAGAGTGTAGGGTATAGAGTGTAGAGTGTAGGGTATAGAGTGTAGGGTATAGAGTTTAGGGCATAGAGTGTAGGGTATAGAGTGTAGGGTATAGAGTGTAGAGTGTAGGGTATAGAGTGTAGGGTATAGAGTGTAGAGTGTAGGGTATAGAGTGTAGGTTATAGAGTGTAGGGTATAGAGTGTGGGGTATAGAGTGTAGGGTATAGAGTGTAGGGTATAGAGTGTAGAGTGTAGGGTATAGAGTGTAGGGTATAGAGTGTAGGGTATAGAGTGTAGGGTATAGAGTGTAGAGTGTAGGGTGTAGAGTGTAGGGTATAGAGTGTAGGGTATAGAGTGTAGAGCATAGAGTGTAGGGTATAGAGTGTAGGGTGTAGAGTGTAGGGTATAGAGTGTAGGGTATAGAGTGTAGGGTATAGAGTGTAGGGTATAGAGTGTAGGGTATAGAGTGTAGAGTGTAGGGTATAGAGTGTAGAGTGTAGGGTATAGAGTGTAGGGTATAGAGTGTAGGGTATAGAGTGTAGGGTATAGAGTGTAGAGTGTAGGGTATAGAGGGTAGGGTATAGAGTGTAAAGTGTAGGGATTAGAGTGTAGGGCATAGAGTGTAGAGTGTAGAGTGTAGGGTATAGAGTGTAGAGTGTAGGGTATAGAGTGTATGGTATAGAGTGTAGGGTATAGAGTGTAGGGTGTAGAGTGTAGGGTAAAGAGTGTAGGGTATAAAGTGTAGGGTATAGAGTGTAGGGTATAGAGTGTAGGGAATAGAGTGTAGAGTGTAAGGTATAGAGTGTAGAGTGTAGGGTATAGAGTGTAGGGTATAGACTGTAGGGTATAGAGTGTAGAGTGTAGGGTATAGAGTGTAGGTTATAGAGTGTAGGGTATAGAGTGTGGGGTATAGAGTGTAGGGTATAGAGTGTAGGGTATAGAGTGTAGAGTGTAGGGTATAGAGTGTAGGGTATAGAGTGTAGGGTATAGAGTGTAGGGTATAGAGTGTAGAGTGTAGGGTGTAGAGTGTAGGGTATAGAGTGTAGGGTATAGAGTGTAGAGCATAGAGTGTAGGGTATAGAGTGTAGGGTGTAGAGTGTAGGGTATAGAGTGTAGGGTATAGAGTGTAGGGTATAGAGTGTAGGGTATAGAGTGTAGGGTATAGAGTGTAGAGTGTAGGGTATAGAGTGTAGAGTGTAGGGTATAGAGTGTAGGGTATAGAGTGTAGGGTATAGAGTGTAGGGTATAGATTGTAGAGTGTAGGGTATAGAGGGTAGGGTATAGAGTGTAAAGTGTAGGGATTAGAGTGTAGGGCATAGAGTGTAGAGTGTAGAGTGTAGGGTATAGAGTGTAGAGTGTAGGGTATAGAGTGTATGGTATAGAGTGTAGGGTATAGAGTGTAGGGTGTAGAGTGTAGGGTAAAGAGTGTAGGGTATAAAGTGTAGGGTATAGAGTGTAGGGTATAGAGTGTAGGGAATAGAGTGTAGAGTGTAAGGTATAGAGTGTAGAGTGTAGGGTATAGAGTGTAGGGTATAGACTGTAGGGTATAGAGTGTAGGGTATAGAGTGTAGGGTATAGATTGTAGAGTGTAGGCTATAGAGTGTAGGGTATAGAGTGTAGACTGTAGGGTATAGAGTGTAGGGTATAGAGTGTAGGGTATAGAGTGTAGGGTATAGAGTGTAGAGTGTAGGGTATAGTGTGTAGGGTATAGAGTGCAGGGTGTAGAGTGTAGGGTATAGAGTGTAGGGTATAAAGTGTTGAGTGTAGGGTATAGAGTGTATAGTGTAGGGTATAGAGTGTAAGGTATAGAGTGTAGGGTATAGAGTGTAGAGTGTATGGTATAGAGTGTATGCTATAGAGTATATGGTGTAGAGTGTATGGTATAGAGTGTAGGGTATAGAGTGTAGAGTGTATGGTATAGAGTTTAGATTGTAGAGTATAGAGTGTAGGTTATAGAGTGTAGGGTATAGAGTGTATGTTATAGAGTGTAGGGTATAGAGTGTAGAGTGTAGGGTATAGAGTTTAGATTGTAGGGTATAGAGTGTAGGTTATAGAGTGTAGGGTATAGAGTGTATGGTATAGAGTGTAGGGTATAGAGTGTAGAGTGTAGGGTATAGAGTGTATGGTATAGAGTGTAGGGTGTAGAGTGTAGGGTATAGAGTGTAGGGTATAGAATGTAGGGTATAGAATGTAGGGTATAGAGTGTAGGGCATAGAGTGTAGGGTATAGAGTGTAGGGTATAGAGTGTAGGGTGTAGAGTGTAGGGTATAGAGTGTATGTTATAGAGTGTAGGGTATAGAGTGTAGAGTGTAGGGTATAGAGTTTAGATTGTAGGGTATAGAGTGTAGGGTATAGAGCGTAATGTATAGAGTGTAGGGTATAGAGTGTAGGGTATAGAGTGTAGGGTATAGAGTGTATGGTATAGAGTGTAGGGTATAGAGTGTATGGTATAGAGTGTATGGTATAGAGTGTAGAGTGTAGGATATAGAGTGTAGGGTATAGAGTGTAGAGTGTAGGGTATAGAGTGTAGGGTATAGAGTGTAGGGTATAGAGTGTAGAGTGTAGGGATTAGAGTGTAGGGTATAGAGTGTAGGGTATAGAGTGTAGAGTGTAGGGTATAGAGTGTAGGGTATAGAGTGTAGAGTGTAGGGTATAGAGTGTAGGGTATAGAGTGTAGGGTATAGAGTGTGGGGTATAGAGTGTAGGGTATAGAGTGTAGGGTATAGAGTGTAGAGTGTAGGGTATAGAGTGTAAGGTATAGAGTGTAGGGTATAGAGTGTAGAGTGTAGGGTATAGAGTGTAGGGTATAGAGTGTAGGGTATAGAGTGTAGAGCATAGAGTGTAGGGTATAGCGTGTAGGGTGTAGAGTGTAGGGCATAGAGTGTAGGGTATAGAGTGTAGGGTATAGAGTGTAGGGTATAGAGTGTAGGGTATAGAGTGTAGAGTGTAGGGTATAGAGTGTAGAGTGTAGGGTATAGAGTGTAGGGTATAGAGTGTAGGGTATAGAGTGTAGGGTATAGAGTGTAGAGTGTAGGGTATAGAGTGTAGAGTGTAGGGTATAGAGTGTATGGTATAGAGTGTAGGGTATAGAGTGTAGGGTGTAGAGTGTTGGGTATAGAGTGTAGGGTATAGAGTGTAGGGTATAGATTGTAGGGTATAGAGTGTAGGGAATAGAGTGTAGAGTGTAGGGTATAGAGTGTAGGGTATAGAGTGTAGAGTGTAGGGATTAGAGTGTAGGGTATAGAGTGTAGGGTCTAGAGTGTAGGGTATAGAGTGTAGAGTGTAGGGTATAGGGTGTAGGGTATAGAGTGTAGGGTATAGAGTGTAGGGCATAGAGTGTAGGGTATAGAGTGTAGGGTATAGAGTGTAGAGTGTAGGGTATAGAGTGTAGGGTATAGAGTGTAGGGTATAGAGTGTAGAGTGTAGGGTATAGAGTGTAGGGTATAGAGTGTAGAGTGTAGGGTATAGAGTGTAGGGTATAGAGTGTAGGGTATAGAGTGTAGAGTGTAGGGTAGAGTGTAGGGTATAGAGTGTAGGATATAGAGTGTAGGGCATAGAGTGTAGGGTATAGAGTGTAGGGTATAGAGTGTAGAGTGTAGGGTATAGAGTGTAGGGTATAGAGTGTAGGGTATAGAGTGTAGAGTGTAGGGCATAGAGTGTAGAGTGTAGGGTATAGAGTGTAGGGTATAGAGTGTAGGGTATAGAGTGTAGAGTGTAGGGTATAGAGTGTAGAGTGTAGGGTATAGAGTGTAGGGTATAGAGTGTAGGGTAGAGAGTGTAGGGTAGAGAGTGTAGAGTGTAGGGTATAGAGTGTAGGGTATAGAGTGTAGAGTGTAGGGTATAGAGTGTAGGGTATAGAGTGTAGGGTATAGAGTGTAGAGTGTAGGGTATAGAGTGTAGGGTATAGAGTGTAGGATATAGAGTGTAGGGCATAGAGTGTAGGGTATAGAGTGTAGGGTATAGAGTGTAGAGTGTAGGGTATAGAGTGTAGGGTATAGAGTGTAGGGTATAGAGTGTAGAGTGTAGGGCATAGAGTGTAAAGTGTAGGGTATAGAGTGTAGGGTATAGAGTGTAGGGTATAGAGTGTAGAGTGTAGGGTATAGAGTGTAGAGTGTAGGGTATAGAGTGTAGGGTATAGAGTGTAGGGTAGAGAGTGTAGGGTAGAGAGTGTAGAGTGTAGGGTATAGAGTGTAGGGTATAGAGTGTAGGGTATAGAGTGTAGAGTGTAGGGATTAGAGTGTAGGGTATAGAGTGTAGGGTGTAGAGTGTAGGGTATAGAGTGTAGAGTGTAGGGTATAGAGTGTATGGTATAGAGTGTAGGGTATAGAGTGTAGGGTGTAGAGTGTAGGGTATAGAGTGTAGGGTATAGAGTGTAGGGTATAGAGTGTAGGGAATAGAGTGTAGAGTGTAAGGTATAGAGTGTAGAGTGTAGGGCATAGAGTGTAGAGTGTAGGGTATAGAGTATAGGGTATAGAGTGTAGGGTATAGAGTGTAGGGTATAGAGTGTAGAGTGTAGGGTATAGAGTGTAGAGTGTAGGGTATAGAGTGTAGAGTGTAGGGCATAGAGTGTAGAGTGTAGGGTATAGAGTGTAGGGTATAGAGTGTAGAGTGTAGGGTATAGAATGTAGGGTATAGAGTGTAGGGTATAGAGTGTAGAGTGTAGGGTATAGAGTGTAGGGTATAGAGTTTAGGGCATAGAGTGTAGGGTATAGAGTGTAGGGTATAGAGTGTAGAGTGTAGGGTATAGAGTGTAGGGTATAGAGTGTAGAGTGTAGGGTATAGAGTGTAGGTTATAGAGTGTAGGGTATAGAGTGTGGGGTATAGAGTGTAGGGTATAGAGTGTAGGGTATAGAGTGTAGAGTGTAGGGTATAGAGTGTAGGGTATAGAGTGTAGGGTATAGAGTGTAGAGTGTAGGGTATAGAGTGTAGGGTATAGAGTGTAGGGTATAGAGTGTAGAGCATAGAGTGTAGGGTATAGAGTGTAGGGTGTAGAGTGTAGGGTATAGAGTGTAGGGTATAGAGTGTAGGGTATAGAGTGTAGGGTATAGAGTGTAGGGTATAGAGTGTAGAGTGTAGGGTATAGAGTGTAGAGTGTAGGGTATAGAGTGTAGGGTATAGAGTGTAGGGTATAGAGTGTAGGGTATAGAGTGTAGAGTGTAGGGTATAGAGGGTAGGGTATAGAGTGTAGAGTGTAGGGATTAGAGTGTAGGGCATAGAGTGTAGAGTGTAGAGTGTAGGGTATAGAGTGTAGAGTGTAGGGTATAGAGTGTATGGTATAGAGTGTAGGGTATAGAGTGTAGGGTGTAGAGTGTAGGGTAAAGAGTGTAGGGTATAAAGTGTAGGGTATAGAGTGTAGGGTATAGAGTGTAGGGAATAGAGGGTAGAGTGTAAGGTATAGAGTGTAGAGTGTAGGGTATAGAGTGTAGGGTATAGACTGTAGGGTATAGAGTGTAGGGTATAGAGTGTAGGGTATAGATTGTAGAGTGTAGGCTATAGAGTGTAGGGTATAGATTGTAGACTGTAGGGTATAGAGTGTAGGGTATAGAGTGTAGGGTATAGAGTGTAGGGTATAGAGTGTAGAGTGTAGGGTATAGTGTGTAGGGTATAGAGTGCAGGGTGTAGAGTGTAGGGTATAGAGTGTAGGGTATAAAGTGTTGAGTGTAGGGTATAGAGTGTATAGTGTAGGGTATAGAGTGTAGGGTATAGAGTGTAGGGTATAGAGTGTAGAGTGTATGGTATAGAGTGTATGCTATAGAGTATATGGTGTAGAGTGTATGGTATAGAGTGTAGGGTATAGAGTGTAGAGTGTATGGTATAGAGTTTAGATTGTAGGGTATAGAGTGTAGGTTATAGAGTGTAGGGTATAGAGTGTATGTTATAGAGTGTAGGGTATAGAGTGTAGAGTGTAGGGTATAGAGTTTAGATTGTAGGGTATAGAGTGTAGGTTATAGAGTGTAGGGTATAGAGTGTATGGTATAGAGTGTAGGGTATAGAGTGTAGAGTGTAGGGTATAGAGTGTATGGTATAGAGTGTAGGGTGTAGAGTGTAGGGTATAGAGTGTAGGGTATAGAATGTAGGGTATAGAATGTAGGGTATAGAGTGTAGGGCATAGAGTGTAGGGTATAGAGTGTAGAGTGTAGGGTATAGAGTGTAGGGTGTAGAGTGTAGGGTATAGAGTGTATGTTATAGAGTGTAGGGTATAGAGTGTAGAGTGTAGGGTATAGAGTTTAGATTGTAGGGTATAGAGTGTAGGGTATAGAGCGAAATGTATAGAGTGTAGGGTATAGAGTGTAGGGTATAGAGTGTAGGGTATAGAGTGTATGGTATAGAGTGTAGGGTATAGAGTGTATGGTATAGAGTGTAGGGTATAGAGTGTAGAGTGTAGGATATAGAGTGTAGGGTATAGAGTGTAGAGTGTAGGGTATAGAGTGTAGGGTATAGAGTGTAGGGTATAGAGTGTAGAGTGTAGGGATTAGAGTGTAGGGTATAGAGTGTAGGGTATAGAGTGTAGAGTGTAGGGTATAGAGTGTAGGGTATAGAGTGTAGAGTGTAGGGTATAGAGTGTAGGGTATAGAGTGTAGGGTATAGAGTGTAGAGTGTAGGGTATAGAGTGTAGAGTGTAGGGTATAGAGTGTAGGGTATAGAGTGTAGGGTAGAGAGTGTAGGGTAGAGAGTGTAGAGTGTAGGGTATAGAGTGTAGGGTATAGAGTGTAGGGTATAGAGTGTAGAGTGTAGGGATTAGAGTGTAGGGCATAGAGTGTAGGGTGTAGAGTGTAGGGTATAGAGTGTAGAGTGTAGGGTATAGAGTGTATGGTATAGAGTGTAGGGTATAGAGTGTAGGGTGTAGAGTGTAGGGTATAGAGTGTATGGTATAGAGTGTAGGGTATAGAGTGTAGGGCATGGAGTGTAGGGAATAGAGTGTAGAGTGTAAGGTATAGAGTGTAGAGTGTAGGGCATAGAGTGTAGAGTGTAGGGTATAGAGTGTAGGGTATAGAGTGTAGGGTATAGAGTGTAGAGTGTAGGGTATAGAGTGTAGAGTGTAGGGTATAGAGTGTAGAGTGTAGGGCATAGAGTGTAAAGTGTAGGGTATAGAGTGTAGGGTATAGAGTGTAGGGTATAGAGTGTAGGGTACAGAGTGTAGAGTGTAGGGTATAGAGTGTAGAGTGTAGGGTATAGAGTGTAGGGTATAGAGTGTAGGGTATAGAGTGTAGGGTAGAGAGTGTAGAGTGTAGGGTATAGAGTGTAGGGTATAGAGTGTAGGGTATAGAGTGTAGAGTGTAGGGATTAGAGTGTAGGGTATAGAGTGTAGGGTGTAGAGTGTAGGGTATAGAGTGTAGAGTGTAGGGTATAGAGTGTAGGGTATAGAGTGTAGGGTATAGAGTGTAGGGTGTAGAGTGTAGGGTATAGAGAGTAGGGTATAGAGTGTAGGGTATAGAGTGTAGGGAATAGAGTGTAGAGTGTAAGGTATAGAGTGTAGAGTGTAGGGTATAGAGTGTAGGGTATAGAGTGTAGAGTGTAGGGATTAGAGTGTAGGGTATAGAGTGTAGGGTGTAGAGTGTAGGGTGTAGAGTGTAGGGTATAGAGTGTATGGTATAAAGTGTACGGTATAGAGTGTAGGGTGTAGAGTGTAGGGTATAGAGTGTAGGGAATAGAGTGTAGAGTGTAAGGTATAGAGTGTAGAGTGTAGGGTATAGAGTGTAGAGTGTAGGGTATAGAGTGTAGGGTATAGAGTGTAGGGTATAGAGTGTAGGGTAGAGAGTGTAGAGTGTAGGGTATAGAGTGTAGGGTATAGAGTGTAGAGTGTAGGGTATAGAGTGTATGGTATAGAGTGTAGGGTATAGAGTGTAGGGTGTAGAGTGTAGGGTATAGAGTGTAGGGTATAGAGTGTATGGTATAGAGTGTAGGGTATAGAGTGTAGGGTGTAGAGTGTAGGGTATAGAGTGTAGGGTATAGAGTGTAGGGTATAGAGTGTAGAGTGTAGGGTATAGAGTGTAGGGTACAGAGTGTAGGGTATAGAGTGTAGGGTATAGAGTGTAGGGTATAGAGTGTAGAGTGTAGGGTATAGAGTGTATAGTGTAGGGTATAGAGTGTAGGGTATAGATTGTAGGGTATAGAGTGTAGGGTAGAGAGTGTAGAGTTTAGGGTATAGAGTGTAGGGTATAGAGTGTAGAGTGTAGGGTATAGAGTGTATGGTATAGAGTGTAGGGTATAGAGTGTAGGGTGTAGAGTGTAGGGTATAGAGTGTAGGGTATAGAGTGTATGGTATAGAGTGTAGGGTGTAGAGTGTAGGGTATAGAGTGTAGGGTATAGAGTGTAGGGTATAGAGTGTAGGGTATAGAATGTAGGGAATAGAGTGTAGAGTGTAATGTATAGAGTGTAGAGTGTAGGGTATAGAGTGTATGGTATAGAGTGTAGGGTATAGAGTGTAGGGTGTAGAGTGTAGGGTATAGAGTGTAGGGTATAGAGTGTAGGGTATAGAGTGTAGGGAATAGAGTGTAGAGTGTAAGGTATAGAGTGTAGAGTGTAGGGTATAGAGTGTAGGGTATAGAGTGTAGGGTGTAGAGTGTAGGGTATAGAGTGTAGGGTATAGAGTGTAGGGTATAGAGTGTAGGGTATAGAGTGTAGGGTAGAGAGTGTAGAGTGTAGGGTATAGAGTGTAGGGTATAGAGTGTAGGGTATAGAGTGTAGAGTGTAGGGATTAGAGTGTAGGGTATAGAGTGTAGGGTGTAGAGTGTAGGGTATAGAGTGTAGAGTGTAGGGTATAGAGTGTATGGTATAGAGTGTAGGGTATAGAGTGTAGGGTGTAGAGTGTAGGGTATAGAGTGTAGGGTATAGAGTGTAGGGTATAGAGTGTAGGGAATAGAGTGTAGAGTGTAAGGTATAGAGTGTAGAGTGTAGGGCATAGAGTGTAGAGTGTAGGGTATAGAGTATAGGGTATAGAGTGTAGGGTATAGAGTGTAGGGTATAGAGTGTAGAGTGTAGGGTATAGAGTGTAGAGTGTAGGGTATAGAGTGTAGAGTGTAGGGCATAGAGTGTAGAGTGTAGGGTATAGAGTGTAGGGTATAGAGTGTAGAGTGTAGGGTATAGAATGTAGGGTATAGAGTGTAGGGTATAGAGTGTAGAGTGTAGGGTATAGAGTGTAGGGTATAGAGTTTAGGGCATAGAGTGTAGGGTATGGAGTGTAGGGTATAGAGTGTAGAGTGTAGGGTATAGAGTGTAGGGTATAGAGTGTAGAGTGTAGGGTATAGAGTGTAGGTTATAGAGTGTAGGGTATAGAGTGTGGGGTATAGAGTGTAGGGTATAGAGTGTAGGGTATAGAGTGTAGAGTGTAGGGTATAGAGTGTAGGGTATAGAGTGTAGGGTATAGAGTGTAGAGTGTAGGGTATAGAGTGTAGGGTATAGAGTGTAGGGTATAGAGTGTAGAGCATAGAGTGTAGGGTATAGAGTGTAGGGTGTAGAGTGTAGGGTATAGAGTGTAGGGTATAGAGTGTAGGGTATAGAGTGTAGGGTATAGAGTGTAGGGTATAGAGTGTAGAGTGTAGGGTATAGAGTGTAGAGTGTAGGGTATAGAGTGTAGGGTATAGAGTGTAGGGTATAGAGTGTAGGGTATAGAGTGTAGAGTGTAGGGTATAGAGGGTAGGGTATAGAGTGTAGAGTGTAGGGATTAGAGTGTAGGGCATAGAGTGTAGAGTGTAGAGTGTAGGGTATAGAGTGTAGAGTGTAGGGTATAGAGTGTATGGTATAGAGTGTAGGGTATAGAGTGTAGGGTGTAGATTATAATAATAATAATAATAATAATAATTTTATTTATATAGCGCCAACATATTCCGCAGCGCTTTACAAATTATAGAGGGGACTTGTACAGACAATAAACATTACAGCATAACAGAAATACAGTTCAAAACAGATACCAGGAGGAGTGAGGGCCCTGCTCGCAAGCTTACAAACTATGGGGAAAAGGGGAGACACGAGAGGTGGATGGTAACAATTGCTTTAGTTATTCGGACCAGCTATAGTGTAAGGCTCAGGTGTTCATGTAAAGCTGCATGAACCAGTTACCTGCCTAAGTATGTAGCAGTACAGACACAGAGGGCTAATACTGCATAAAGTGTATGAGAACATGATGCGAGGAACTTTTTTTTTTTTTTTTATTATAAATAGGCCACACAGGGATCGTTAGGTTAATGCATTGAGGCGGTAGGCCAGTCTGAACAAATGAGTTTTTAGGGCACGCTTAAAACTGTGGGGATTGGGGATTAATCGTATTAACCTAGGTAGTGCATTCCAAAGAATCGGCGCAGCACGTGTAAAGTCTTGGAGACGGGAGTGGGAGGTTCTGATTATTGAGGATGCTAACCTGAGGTCATTAGCGGAGCGGAGGGCACGGGTAGGGTGGTAGACTGATACCAGGGAGGAGATGTAGGGTGGTGCTGAGCCATGGAGTGCTTTGTGGATGAGGGTAGTAATTTTGTACTGGATTCTGGAGTGGATGGGTAGCCAGTGTAATGACTGGCACAGGGTAGAGGCATCGGTGTAACGGTTGGTGAGGAATATGATCCTGGCTGCAGCATTCAGGACAGATTGGAGCGGGGAGAGTTTTGCAAGAGGGAGACCGATTAGTAGAGAGTTACAATAGTCCAGACGAGAATGAATAAGTGAAACAGTCAGAGTTTTTGCAGAGTCGAAATTAAGAAAAGGGCGAATTCTAGAAATGTTTTTGAGATGCAGGTAAGAAGAGCGAGCCAGTGATCGGATGTAGGGGGTGAATGAAAGGTCAGAATCAAGGGTGACCCCAAGGCAGCGGGCATGTTGCTTTGGAGTAATGGTGGAACCGCACACGGAGATGGCAATGTCAGGCAAAGGTAGGTTAGTAGAGGGAGAGAACACGAGGAGTTCAGTTTTTGACAGGTTTAGTTTCAGATAGAGGGAGGACATGATGTTAGAGACAGCGGTAAGACAATCACTGGTGTTTTCTAAAAAGGTCGGTGTGATATCGGGAGCAGAAGTGTATAATTGGGTGTCGTCAGCATAGAGATGGTACTGGAAACCAAATCTACTGATTGTTTGTCCAATAGGGGCAGTATACAACGAGAAGAGTAGGGGGCCTAGGACTGATCCTTGAGGAACCCCAACAGTAAGGGGAAGGTGAGAGGAGGAGGAACCAGCAAAACATACAGTGAAGGATCGGTCAGAGAGATAGGAGGAGAACCAGGAGAGAACGGTGTCCTTGAGGCCGATGGAGCGGAGCATAGTGAGGAGGAGCTGATGATCCACAGTGTCAAATGCTGCAGAGAGATCCAAGAGAATTAGCATGGAGTAGTGACCATTAGATTTAGCTGTTAGTAGGTCATTAGAGACTTTAATGAGGGCAGTTTCAGTAGAGTGTAAAGAGCGGAAGCCAGATTGAAGAGGGTCGAGAAGAGAGTTATCTGAGAGATAGCGGGTAAGACGGGAGTGGACCAGGCGTTCGAGGAGTTTAGAGATGAAGGGAAGATTAGAGACAGGTCTATAATTAGCGGCACAGTTTTGATCGAGGGATGGTTTTTTAAGTAATGGATGTATGATGGCATGCTTAAATGAGGAGGGAAAAATACCGGAAGTGAGGGAAAGGTTGAATATTTTTGTTAGGTGAGAGGTGATAGCCGGGGAAAGGGACTGGAGGAGATGTGACGGAATGGGGTCACTGGTGCAAGTGGTCGGGCGCGAAGATGCAAGGAGCCTGCTTACTTCTTCTTCTGTAACTGCTTCAAAGTCAGAGAGTGAACTAGATGCAGTGGGGGAGGGAGGACAGTGCATGGTATGAAGAGATTGGGAGATGATTTCCTGTCGAATGTGGTCAATTTTTTCTTTGAAGTAATTGGCCAGATCGTCAGCACGGAGATCCGTGGTTGGGGCCTGCTCTCTTGGGTTGAGTAGGGACTGGAACGTGTCAAAGAGACGTTTAGGGTTATTGGACAGGGAGGTGATGAGGGTGTTGAAGTAGGTTTGTTTGGAGAGGTGAAGGGCAGAATTGTATGTCTTTAGCATGAACTTATAATGGATGAAATCTTCGGGTAGATTAGATTTTCTCCACAGACGTTCTGCGCACCTGGAGCACCGCTGCAGGAAACGTGTTTGCAGCGTGTGCCACGGTTGTTGCCGTCTGTGCCGAGTTGTTTTATGTATAGGAGGAGCAGCTTCATCCAGAGCACTTTGCAGGGTTTCATTGTAATGCTTCAATGCAGAATCAGGACATGAGATGGAGGAAATAGGGGCCAATGAGGACTGCAAGTTCATCATAAGTTTCTGGGTGTTAATAGCGTGTATGTTTCTATAGGTGTGGAAAGTGGGGGTGACCTGAGCGGGATGGCAGTTCTTGATAGAGAATGAAAGAAGGTTGTGGTCAGAGAGCGGGAGAGGGGAGTTTGTGAAGTCATCCACTGAGCAAAGTCGGGAGAAGACCAAGTCAAGGGAGTTTCCATCTTCATGTGTTGGAGAGTTAGTATGCTGCGAGAGGCCAAAAGAGGAGGATAGAGATAAAAGGTGAGAAGCAGATGGGGAGAGGGGAGAGGCAATGGGGATGTTGAAATCACCCATGATAAGGGGTTGTAGGGTAAAGAGTGTAGGGTATAAAGTGTAGGGTATAGAGTGTAGGGTATAGAGTGTAGGGAATAGAGTGTAGAGTGTAAGGTATAGAGTGTAGAGTGTAGGGTATAGAGTGTAGGGTATAGACTGTAGGGTATAGAGTGTAGGGTATAGAGTGTAGGGTATAGATTGTAGAGTGTAGGCTATAGAGTGTAGGGTATAGATTGTAGACTGTAGGGTATAGAGTGTAGGGTATAGAGTGTAGGGTATAGAGTGTAGGGTATAGAGTGTAGAGTGTAGGGTATAGTGTGTAGGGTATAGAGTGCAGGGTGTAGAGTGTAGGGTATAGAGTGTAGGGTATAAAGTGTTGAGTGTAGGGTATAGAGTGTATAGTGTAGGGTATAGAGTGTAGGGTATAGAGTGTAGGGTATAGAGTGTAGAGTGTATGGTATAGAGTGTATGCTATAGAGTATATGGTGTAGAGTGTATGGTATAGAGTGTAGGGTATAGAGTGTAGAGTGTATGGTATAGAGTTTAGATTGTAGGGTATAGAGTGTAGGTTATAGAGTGTAGGGTATAGAGTGTATGTTATAGAGTGTAGGGTATAGAGTGTAGAGTGTAGGGTATAGAGTTTAGATTGTAGGGTATAGAGTGTAGGTTATAGAGTGTAGGGTATAGAGTGTATGGTATAGAGTGTAGGGTATAGAGTGTAGAGTGTAGGGTATAGAGTGTATGGTATAGAGTGTAGGGTGTAGAGTGTAGGGTATAGAGTGTAGGGTATAGAATGTAGGGTATAGAATGTAGGGTATAGAGTGTAGGGCATAGAGTGTAGGGTATAGAGTGTAGAGTGTAGGGTATAGAGTGTAGGGTGTAGAGTGTAGGGTATAGAGTGTATGTTATAGAGTGTAGGGTATAGAGTGTAGAGTGTAGGGTATAGAGTTTAGATTGTAGGGTATAGAGTGTAGGGTATAGAGCGAAATGTATAGAGTGTAGGGTATAGAGTGTAGGGTATAGAGTGTAGGGTATAGAGTGTATGGTATAGAGTGTAGGGTATAGAGTGTATGGTATAGAGTGTAGGGTATAGAGTGTAGAGTGTAGGATATAGAGTGTAGGGTATAGAGTGTAGAGTGTAGGGTATAGAGTGTAGGGTATAGAGTGTAGGGTATAGAGTGTAGAGTGTAGGGATTAGAGTGTAGGGTATAGAGTGTAGGGTATAGAGTGTAGAGTGTAGGGTATAGAGTGTAGGGTATAGAGTGTAGAGTGTAGGGTATAGAGTGTAGGGTATAGAGTGTAGGGTATAGAGTGTAGAGTGTAGGGTATAGAGTGTAGAGTGTAGGGTATAGAGTGTAGGGTATAGAGTGTAGGGTAGAGAGTGTAGGGTAGAGAGTGTAGAGTGTAGGGTATAGAGTGTAGGGTATAGAGTGTAGGGTATAGAGTGTAGAGTGTAGGGATTAGAGTGTAGGGCATAGAGTGTAGGGTGTAGAGTGTAGGGTATAGAGTGTAGAGTGTAGGGTATAGAGTGTATGGTATAGAGTGTAGGGTATAGAGTGTAGGGTGTAGAGTGTAGGGTATAGAGTGTATGGTATAGAGTGTAGGGTATAGAGTGTAGGGCATGGAGTGTAGGGAATAGAGTGTAGAGTGTAAGGTATAGAGTGTAGAGTGTAGGGCATAGAGTGTAGAGTGTAGGGTATAGAGTGTAGGGTATAGAGTGTAGGGTATAGAGTGTAGAGTGTAGGGTATAGAGTGTAGAGTGTAGGGTATAGAGTGTAGAGTGTAGGGCATAGAGTGTAGAGTGTAGGGTATAGAGTGTAGGGTATAGAGTGTAGGGTATAGAGTGTAGGGTATAGAGTGTAGAGTGTAGGGTATAGAGTGTAGAGTGTAGGGTATAGAGTGTAGGGTATAGAGTGTAGGGTATAGAGTGTAGGGTAGAGAGTGTAGAGTGTAGGGTATAAAGTGTAGGGTATAGAGTGTAGGGTATAGAGTGTAGAGTGTAGGGATTAGAGTGTAGGGTATAGAGTGTAGGGTGTAGAGTGTAGGGTATAGAGTGTAGAGTGTAGGGTATAGAGTGTAGGGTATAGAGTGTAGGGTATAGAGTGTAGGGTGTAGAGTGTAGGGTATAGAGAGTAGGGTATAGAGTGTAGGGTATAGAGTGTAGGGAATAGAGTGTAGAGTGTAAGGTATAGAGTGTAGAGTGTAGGGTATAGAGTGTAGGGTATAGAGTGTAGAGTGTAGGGATTAGAGTGTAGGGTATAGAGTGTAGGGTGTAGAGTGTAGGGTGTAGAGTGTAGGGTATAGAGTGTATGGTATAAAGTGTACGGTATAGAGTGTAGGGTGTAGAGTGTAGGGTATAGAGTGTAGGGAATAGAGTGTAGAGTGTAAGGTATAGAGTGTAGAGTGTAGGGTATAGAGTGTAGAGTGTAGGGTATAGAGTGTATGGTATAGAGTGTAGGGTATAGAGTGTAGGGTGTAGAGTGTAGGGTATAGAGTGTAGGGTATAGAGTGTATGGTATAGAGTGTAGGGTATAGAGTGTAGGGTGTAGAGTGTAGGGTATAGAGTGTAGGGTATAGAGTGTAGGGTATAGAGTGTAGAGTGTAGGGTATAGAGTGTAGGGTACAGAGTGTAGGGTATAGAGTGTAGGGTATAGAGTGTAGGGTATAGAGTGTAGAGTGTAGGGTATAGAGTGTATAGTGTAGGGTATAGAGTGTAGGGTATAGATTGTAGGGTATAGAGTGTAGGGTAGAGAGTGTAGAGTTTAGGGTATAGAGTGTAGGGTATAGAGTGTAGAGTGTAGGGTATAGAGTGTATGGTATAGAGTGTAGGGTATAGAGTGTAGGGTGTAGAGTGTAGGGTTCAGAGTGTAGGGTATAGAGTGTATGGTATAGAGTGTAGGGTGTAGAGTGTAGGGTATAGAGTGTAGGGTATAGAGTGTAGGGTATAGAGTGTAGGGTATAGAATGTAGGGAATAGAGTGTAGAGTGTAATGTATAGAGTGTAGAGTGTAGGGTATAGAGTGTATGGTATAGAGTGTAGGGTATAGAGTGTAGGGTGTAGAGTGTAGGGTATAGAGTGTAGGGTATAGAGTGTAGGGTATAGAGTGTAGGGTATAGAGTGTATGGTATAGAGTGTAGGGTATAGAGTGTATGGTATAGAGTGTAGGGTATAGAGTGTAGAGTGTAGGATATAGAGTGTAGGGTATAGAGTGTAGAGTGTAGGGTATAGAGTGTAGGGTATAGAGTGTAGGGTATAGAGTGTAGAGTGTAGGGATTAGAGTGTAGGGTATAGAGTGTAGGGTATAGAGTGTAGAGTGTAGGGTATAGAGTGTAGGGTATAGAGTGTAGAGTGTAGGGTATAGAGTGTAGGGTATAGAGTGTAGGGTATAGAGTGTAGAGTGTAGGGTATAGAGTGTAGAGTGTAGGGTATAGAGTGTAGGGTATAGAGTGTAGGGTAGAGAGTGTAGGGTAGAGAGTGTAGAGTGTAGGGTATAGAGTGTAGGGTATAGAGTGTAGGGTATAGAGTGTAGAGTGTAGGGATTAGAGTGTAGGGCATAGAGTGTAGGGTGTAGAGTGTAGGGTATAGAGTGTAGAGTGTAGGGTATAGAGTGTATGGTATAGAGTGTAGGGTATAGAGTGTAGGGTGTAGAGTGTAGGGTATAGAGTGTATGGTATAGAGTGTAGGGTATAGAGTGTAGGGCATGGAGTGTAGGGAATAGAGTGTAGAGTGTAAGGTATAGAGTGTAGAGTGTAGGGCATAGAGTGTAGAGTGTAGGGTATAGAGTGTAGGGTATAGAGTGTAGGGTATAGAGTGTAGAGTGTAGGGTATAGAGTGTAGAGTGTAGGGTATAGAGTGTAGAGTGTAGGGCATAGAGTGTAGAGTGTAGGGTATAGAGTGTAGGGTATAGAGTGTAGGGTATAGAGTGTAGGGTATAGAGTGTAGAGTGTAGGGTATAGAGTGTAGAGTGTAGGGTATAGAGTGTAGGGTATAGAGTGTAGGGTATAGAGTGTAGGGTAGAGAGTGTAGAGTGTAGGGTATAAAGTGTAGGGTATAGAGTGTAGGGTATAGAGTGTAGAGTGTAGGGATTAGAGTGTAGGGTATAGAGTGTAGGGTGTAGAGTGTAGGGTATAGAGTGTAGAGTGTAGGGTATAGAGTGTAGGGTATAGAGTGTAGGGTATAGAGTGTAGGGTGTAGAGTGTAGGGTATAGAGAGTAGGGTATAGAGTGTAGGGTATAGAGTGTAGGGAATAGAGTGTAGAGTGTAAGGTATAGAGTGTAGAGTGTAGGGTATAGAGTGTAGGGTATAGAGTGTAGAGTGTAGGGATTAGAGTGTAGGGTATAGAGTGTAGGGTGTAGAGTGTAGGGTGTAGAGTGTAGGGTATAGAGTGTATGGTATAAAGTGTACGGTATAGAGTGTAGGGTGTAGAGTGTAGGGTATAGAGTGTAGGGAATAGAGTGTAGAGTGTAAGGTATAGAGTGTAGAGTGTAGGGTATAGAGTGTAGAGTGTAGGGTATAGAGTGTATGGTATAGAGTGTAGGGTATAGAGTGTAGGGTGTAGAGTGTAGGGTATAGAGTGTAGGGTATAGAGTGTATGGTATAGAGTGTAGGGTATAGAGTGTAGGGTGTAGAGTGTAGGGTATAGAGTGTAGGGTATAGAGTGTAGGGTATAGAGTGTAGAGTGTAGGGTATAGAGTGTAGGGTACAGAGTGTAGGGTATAGAGTGTAGGGTATAGAGTGTAGGGTATAGAGTGTAGAGTGTAGGGTATAGAGTGTATAGTGTAGGGTATAGAGTGTAGGGTATAGATTGTAGGGTATAGAGTGTAGGGTAGAGAGTGTAGAGTTTAGGGTATAGAGTGTAGGGTATAGAGTGTAGAGTGTAGGGTATAGAGTGTATGGTATAGAGTGTAGGGTATAGAGTGTAGGGTGTAGAGTGTAGGGTTCAGAGTGTAGGGTATAGAGTGTATGGTATAGAGTGTAGGGTGTAGAGTGTAGGGTATAGAGTGTAGGGTATAGAGTGTAGGGTATAGAGTGTAGGGTATAGAATGTAGGGAATAGAGTGTAGAGTGTAATGTATAGAGTGTAGAGTGTAGGGTATAGAGTGTATGGTATAGAGTGTAGGGTATAGAGTGTAGGGTGTAGAGTGTAGGGTATAGAGTGTAGGGTATAGAGTGTAGGGTATAGAGTGTAGGGAATAGAGTGTAGAGTGTAAGGTATAGAGTGTAGAGTGTAGGGTATAGAGTGTAGGGTATAGAGTGTAGGGTATAGAGTGTAGGGTGTAGAGTGTAGGGTATAGAGTGTAGGGTATAGAGTGTAGGGTATAGAGTGTAGGGAATAGAGTGTAGAGTGTAAGGTATAGAGTGTAGAGTGTAGGGTATAGAGTGTAGGGTATAGACTGTAGGGTATAGAGTGTAGGGTATAGAGTGTAGGGTATAAAGTGTAGAGTGTAGGGTATAGAGTGTATGGTATAGATTGTAGGGTATAGAGTGTAGGGTGTAGAGTGTAGGGTATAGAGTGTAGGGTATAGAGTGTAGGGTATAGAGTGTAGGGTATAGAGTGTAGGGAATAGAGTGTAGAGTGTAAGGTATAGAGTGTAGAGTGTAGGGTATAGAGTGTAGGGTATAGACTGTAGGGTATAGAGTGTAGGGTATAGAGTGTAGGGTATAGATTGTAGAGTGTAGGCTATAGAGTGTAGGGTATAGAGTGTAGAGTGTAGGGTATAGAGTGTAGGGTATAGAGTGTAGGGTATAGAGTGTAGGGTATAGAGTGTAGGGTATAGAGTGTAGGGTATAGAGTGTAAAGTGTAGGGTATAGTGTGTAGGGTATAGAGTGCAGGGTGTAGAGTGTAGGGTATAGAGTGTAGGGTATAGAGTGTAGACTGTAGGGTATAGAGTGTAGGGTATAGAGTGTAGAGTGTAGGGTATAGTGTGTAGGGTATAGAGTGCAGGGTGTAGAGTGTAGGGTATAGAGTGTAGGGTATAAAGTGTTGAGTGTAGGGTATAGAGTGTATAGTGTAGGGTATAGAGTGTAGGGTATAGAGTGTAGGGTATAGAGTGTAGAGTGTATGGTATAGAGTGTATGCTATAGAGTATATGGTGTAGAGTGTATGGTATAGAGTGTAGGGTATAGAGTGTAGAGTGTATGGTATAGAGTTTAGATTGTAGGGTATAGAGTGTAGGGTATAGAGTGTAGGGTATAGAGTGTAGAGTGTAGGGTATAGTGTGTAGGGTATAGAGTGCAGGGTGTAGAGTGTAGGGTATAGAGTGTAGGGTATAAAGTGTTGAGTGTAGGGTATAGAGTGTATAGTGTAGGGTATAGAGTGTAGGGTATAGAGTGTAGGGTATAGAGTGTAGAGTGTATGGTATAGAGTGTATGCTATAGAGTATATGGTATAGAGTGTATGTTATAGAGTGTAGGGTATAAAGTGTAGAGTGTAGGGTATAGAGTTTAGATTGTAGGGTATAGAGTGTAGGTTATAGAGTGTAGGGTATAGAGTGTATGGTATAGAGTGTAGGGTATAGAGTGTAGAGTGTAGGGTACAGAGTGTATGGTATAGAGTGTAGGGTGTAGAGTGTAGGGTATAGAGTGTAGGGTATAGAATGTAGGGTATAGAATGTAGGGTATAGAGTGTAGGGCATAGAGTGTAGGGTATAGAGTGTAGAGTGTAGGGTATAGAGTGTAGGGTATAGAGTGTAGGGTATAGAGTGTATGTTATAGAGTGTAGGGTATAGAGTGTAGAGTGTAGGGTATAGAGTTTAGATTGTAGGGTATAGAGTGTAGGGTATAGAGCGTAATGTATAGAGTGTAGGGTATAGAGTGTAGGGTATAGAGTGTAGGGTATAGAGTGTATGGTATAGAGTGTAGGGTATAGAGTGTATGGTATAGAGTGTAGGGTATAGAGTGTAGAGTGTAGGATATAGAGTGTAGGGTATAGAGTGTAGAGTGTAGGGTATAGAGTGTAGGGTATAGAGTGTAGGGTATAGAGTGTAGAGTGTAGGGATTAGAGTGTAGGGTATAGAGTGTAGGGTATAGAGTGTAGAGTGTAGGGAATAGAGTGTAGGGTATAGAGTGTAGAGTGTAGGGTATAGAGTGTAGGGTATAGAGTGTAGGGTATAGAGTGTAGGGTATAGAGTGTAGAGTGTAGGGTATAGAGTGTAAGGTATAGAGTGTAGGGTATAGAGTGTAGAGTGTAGGGTATAGAGTGTAGGGTATAGAGTGTAGGGTATAGAGTGTAGAGCATAGAGTGTAGGGTATAGAGTGTAGGGTGTAGAGTGTAGGGTATAGAGTGTAGGGTATAGAGTGTAGGGTATAGAGTGTAGGGTATAGAGTGTAGAGTGTAGGGTATAGAGTGTAGAGTGTAGGGTATAGAGTGTAGGGTATAGAGTGTAGGGTATAGAGTGTAGGGTATAGAGTGTAGAGTGTAGGGTATAGAGTGTAGAGTGTAGGGTATAGAGTGTATGGTATAGAGTGTAGGGTACAGAGTGTAGGGTGTAGAGTGTTGGGTATAGAGTGTAGGGTATAGAGTGTAGGGTATAGATTGTAGGGTATAGAGTGTAGGGAATAGAGTGTAGAGTGTAGGGTATAGAGTGTAGGGTATAGAGTGTAGAGTGTAGGGATTAGAGTGTAGGGTATAGAGTGTAGGGTCTAGAGTGTAGGGTATAGAGTGTAGAGTGTAGGGTATAGGGTGTAGGGTATAGAGTGTAGGGTATAGAGTGTAGGGCATAGAGTGTAGGGTATAGAGTGTAGGGTATAGAGTGTGGAGTGTAGGGTATAGAGTGTAGGGTATAGAGAGTAGGGTATAGAGTGTAGAGTGTAGGGTATAGAGTGTAGGGTATAGAGTGTAGAGTGTAGGGTATAGAGTGTAGGGTATAGAGTGTAGGGTATAGAGTGTAGAGTGTAGGGTATAGAGTTTAGGGTATAGAGTGTAGGATATAGAGTGTAGGGCATAGAGTGTAGGGTATAGAGTGTAGGGTATAGAGTGTAGAGTGTAGGGTATAGAGTGTAGGGTATAGAGTGTAGGGTATAGAGTGTAGAGTGTAGGGCATAGAGTGTAGAGTGTAGGGTATAGAGTGTAGGGTATAGAGTGTAGGGTATAGAGTGTAGAGTGTAGGGTATAGAGTGTAGAGTGTAGGGTATAGAGTGTAGGGTATAGAGTGTAGGGTAGAGAGTGTAGGGTAGAGAGTGTAGAGTGTAGGGTATAGAGTGTAGGGTATAGAGTGTAGGGTATAGAGTGTAGAGTGTAGGGATTAGAGTGTAGGGTATAGAGTGTAGGGTGTAGAGTGTAGGGTATAGAGTGTAGAGTGTAGGGTATAGAGTGTATGGTATAGAGTGTAGGGTATAGAGTGTAGGGTGTAGAGTGTAGGGTATAGAGTGTAGGGTATAGAGTGTAGGGTATAGAGTGTAGGGAATAGAGTGTAGAGTGTAAGGTATAGAGTGTAGAGTGTAGGGCATAGAGTGTAGAGTGTAGGGTATAGAGTATAGGGTATAGAGTGTAGGGTATAGAGTGTAGGGTATAAAGTGTAGAGTGTAGGGTATAGAGTGTAGAGTGTAGGGTATAGAGTGTAGAGTGTAGGGCATAGAGTGTAGAGTGTAGGGTATAGAGTGTAGGGTATAGAGTGTAGAGTGTAGGGTATAGAGTGTAGGGTATAGAGTGTAGGGTATAGAGTGTAGGGTGTAGAGTGTAGGGTAAAGAGTGTAGGGTATAAAGTGTAGGGTATAGAGTGTAGGGTATAGAGTGTAGGGAATAGAGTGTAGAGTGTAAGGTATAGAGTGTAGAGTGTAGGGTATAGAGTGTAGGGTATAGACTGTAGGGTATAGAGTGTAGGGTATAGAGTTTAGATTGTAGGGTATAGAGTGTAGGTTATAGAGTGTAGGGTATAGAGTGTATGGTATAGAGTGTAGGGTATAGAGTGTAGAGTGTAGGGTATAGAGTGTATGGTATAGAGTGTAGGGTGTAGAGTGTAGGGTATAGAGTGTAGGGTATAGAATGTAGGGTATAGAATGTAGGGTATAGAGTGTAGGGCATAGAGTGTAGGGTATAGAGTGTAGAGTGTAGGGTATAGAGTGTAGGGTATAGAGTGTAGGGTATAGAGTGTATGTTATAGAGTGTAGGGTATAGAGTGTAGAGTGTAGGGTATAGAGTTTAGATTGTAGGGTATAGAGTGTAGGGTATAGAGCGTAATGTATAGAGTGTAGGGTATAGAGTGTAGGGTATAGAGTGTAGGGTATAGAGTGTATGGTATAGAGTGTAGGGTATAGAGTGTATGGTATAGAGTGTAGGGTATAGAGTGTAGAGTGTAGGATATAGAGTGTAGGGTATAGAGTGTAGAGTGTAGGGTATAGAGTGTAGGGTATAGAGTGTAGGGTATAGAGTGTAGAGTGTAGGGATTAGAGTGTAGGGTATAGAGTGTAGGGTATAGAGTGTAGAGTGTAGGGAATAGAGTGTAGGGTATAGAGTGTAGAGTGTAGGGTATAGAGTGTAGGGTATAGAGTGTAGGGTATAGAGTGTGGGGTATAGAGTGTAGAGTGTAGGGTATAGAGTGTAGAGTGTAGGGTATAGAGTGTAGGGTATAGAGTGTAGGGTATAGAGTGTAGGGTATAGAGTGTAGAGTGCAGGGTATAGAGTGTAGAGTGTAGGGTATAGAGTGTAAGGTATAGAGTGTAGGGTATAGAGTGTAGAGTGTAGGGTATAGAGTGTAGGGTATAGAGTGTAGGGTATAGAGTGTAGAGCATAGAGTGTAGGGTATAGAGTGTAGGGTGTAGAGTGTAGGGTATAGAGTGTAGGGTATAGAGTGTAGGGTATAGAGTGTAGGGTATAGAGTGTAGAGTGTAGGGTATAGAGTGTAGAGTGTAGGGTATAGAGTGTAGGGTATAGAGTGTAGGGTATAGAGTGTAGGGTATAGAGTGTAGAGTGTAGGGTATAGAGTGTAGAGTGTAGGGTATAGAGTGTATGGTATAGAGTGTAGGGTATAGAGTGTAGGGTGTAGAGTGTTGGGTATAGAGTGTAGGGTATAGAGTGTAGGGTATAGATTGTAGGGTATAGAGTGTAGGGAATAGAGTGTAGAGTGTAGGGTATAGAGTGTAGGGTATAGAGTGTAGAGTGTAGGGATTAGAGTGTAGCGTATAGAGTGTAGGGTCTAGAGTGTAGGGTATAAAGTGTAGAGTGTAGGGTATAGGGTGTAGGGTATAGAGTGTAGGGTATAGAGTGTAGGGCATAGAGTGTAGGGTATAGAGTGTAGGGTATAGAGTGTGGAGTGTAGGGTATAGAGTGTAGGGTATAGAGAGTAGGGTATAGAGTGTAGAGTGTAGGGTATAGAGTGTAGGGTATAGAGTGTAGAGTGTAGGGTATAGAGTGTAGGGTATAGAGTGTAGGGTATAGAGTGTAGAGTGTAGGGTATAGAGTTTAGGGTATAGAGTGTAGGATATAGAGTGTAGGGCATAGAGTGTAGGGTATAGAGTGTAGGGTATAGAGTGTAGAGTGTAGGGTATAGAGTGTAGGGTATAGAGTGTAGGGTATAGAGTGTAGAGTGTAGGGCATAGAGTGTAGAGTGTAGGGTATAGAGTGTAGGGTATAGAGTGTAGGGTATAGAGTGTAGAGTGTAGGGTATAGAGTGTAGAGTGTAGGGTATAGAGTGTAGGGTATAGAGTGTAGGGTAGAGAGTGTAGGGTAGATAGTGTAGAGTGTAGGGATTAGAGTGTAGGGTATAGAGTGTAGGGTGTAGAGTGTAGGGTATAGAGTGTAGAGTGTAGGGTATAGAGTGTATGGTATAGAGTGTAGGGTATAGAGTGTAGGGTGTAGAGTGTAGGGTATAGAGTGTAGGGTATAGAGTGTAGGGTATAGAGTGTAGGGAATAGAGTGTAGAGTGTAAGGTATAGAGTGTAGAGTGTAGGGCATAGAGTGTAGAGTGTAGGGTATAGAGTATAGGGTATAGAGTGTAGGGTATAGAGTGTAGGGTATAAAGTGTAGAGTGTAGGGTATAGAGTGTAGAGTGTAGGGTATAGAGTGTAGAGTGTAGGGCATAGAGTGTAGAGTGTAGGGTATAGAGTGTAGGGTATAGAGTGTAGAGTGTAGGGTATAGAGTGTAGGGTATAGAGTGTAGGGTATAGAGTGTAGGGTGTAGAGTGTAGGGTAAAGAGTGTAGGGTATAAAGTGTAGGGTATAGAGTGTAGGGTATAGAGTGTAGGGAATAGAGTGTAGAGTGTAAGGTATAGAGTGTAGAGTGTAGGGTATAGAGTGTAGGGTATAGACTGTAGGGTATAGAGTGTAGGGTATAGAGTGTAGGGTATAGATTGTAGAGTGTAGGCTATAGAGTGTAGGGTATAGATTGTAGACTGTAGGGTATAGAGTGTAGGGTATAGAGTGTAGGGTATAGAGTGTAGGGTATAGAGTGTAGGGTATAGAGTGTAGAGTGTAGGGTATAGTGTGTAGGGTATAGAGTGCAGGGTGTAGAGTGTAGGGTATAGAGTGTAGGGTATAAAGTGTTGAGTGTAGGGTATAGAGTGTATAGTGTAGGGTATAGAGTGTAGGGTATAGAGTGTAGGGTATAGAGTGTAGAGTGTATGGTATAGAGTGTATGCTATAGAGTATATGGTGTAGAGTGTATGGTATAGAGTGTAGGGTATAGAGTGTAGAGTGTATGGTATAGAGTTTAGATTGTAGGGTATAGAGTGTAGGTTATAGAGTGTAGGGTATAGAGTGTATGTTATAGAGTGTAGGGTATAGAGTGTAGAGTGTAGGGTATAGAGTTTAGATTGTAGGGTATAGAGTGTAGGTTATAGAGTGTAGGGTATAGCGTGTATGGTATAGAGTGTAGGGTATAGAGTGTAGAGTGTAGGGTATAGAGTGTATGGTATAGAGTGTAGGGTGTAGAGTGTAGGGTATAGAGTGTAGGGTATAGAATGTAGGGTATAGAATGTAGGGTATAGAGTGTAGGGCATAGAGTGTAGGGTATAGAGTGTAGAGTGTAGGGTATAGAGTGTAGGGTGTAGAGTGTAGGGTATAGAGTGTATGTTATAGAGTGTAGGGTATAGAGAGTAGAGTGTAGGGTATAGAGTTTAGATTGTAGGGTATAGAGTGTAGGGTATAGAGCGTAATGTATAGAGTGTAGGGTATAGAGTGTAGGGTATAGAGTGTAGGGTATAGAGTGTATGGTATAGAGTGTAGGGTATAGAGTGTATGGTATAGAGTGTAGGGTATAGAGTGTAGAGTGTAGGATATAGAGTGTAGGGTATAGAGTGTAGAGTGTAGGGTATAGAGTGTAGGGTATAGAGTGTAGGGTATAGAGTGTAGAGTGTAGGGATTAGAGTGTAGGGTATAGAATGTAGGGTATAGAGTGTAGAGTGTAGGGTATAGAGTGTAGGGTATAGAGTGTAGAGTGTAGGGTATAGAGTGTAGGGTATAGAGTGTAGGGTATAGAGTGTGGGGTATAGAGTGTAGGGTATAGAGTGTAGGGTATAGAGTGTAGAGTGTAGGGTATAGAGTGTAAGGTATAGAGTGTAGGGTATAGAGTGTAGAGTGTAGGGTATAGAGTGTAGGGTATAGAGTGTAGGGTATAGAGTGTAGAGCATAGAGTGTAGGGTATAGCGTGTAGGGTGTAGAGTGTAGGGCATAGAGTGTAGGGTATAGAGTGTAGGGTATAGAGAGTAGGGTATAGAGTGTAGGGTACAGAGTGTAGAGTGTAGGGTATAGAGTGTAGAGTGTAGGGTATAGAGTGTAGGGTATAGAGTGTAGGGTATAGAGTGTAGGGTATAGAGTGTAGAGTGTAGGGTATAGAGTGTAGAGTGTAGGGTATAGAGTGTATGGTATAGAGTGTAGGGTACAGAGTGTAGGGTGTAGAGTGTTGGGTATAGAGTGTAGGGTATAGAGTGTAGGGTATAGATTGTAGGGTATAGAGTGTAGGGAATAGAGTGTAGAGTGTAGGGTATAGAGTGTAGGGTATAGAGTGTAGAGTGTAGGGATTAGAGTGTAGGGTATAGAGTGTAGGGTCTAGAGTGTAGGGTATAGAGTGTAGAGTGTAGGGTATAGGGTGTAGGGTATAGAGTGTAGGGTATAGAGTGTAGGGCATAGAGTGTAGGGTATAGAGTGTAGGGTATAGAGTGTAGAGTGTAGGGTATAGAGTGTAGGGTATAGAGTGTAGGGTATAGAGTGTAGAGTGTAGGGTATAGAGTGTAGGGTATAGAGTGTAGAGTGTAGGGTATAGAGTGTAGGGTATAGAGTGTAGGGTATAGAGTGTAGAGTGTAGGGTATAGAGTGTAGGGTATAGAGTGTAGGATATAGAGTGTAGGGCATAGAGTGTAGGGTATAGAGTGTAGGGTATAGAGTGTAGAGTGTAGGGTATAGAGTGTAGGGTATAGAGTGTAGGGTATAGAGTGTAGAGTGTAGGGCATAGAGTGTAGAGTGTAGGGTATAGAGTGTAGGGTATAGAGTGTAGGGTATAGAGTGTAGAGTGTAGGGTATAGAGTGTAGAGTGTAGGGTATAGAGTGTAGGGTATAGAGTGTAGGGTAGAGAGTGTAGGGTAGAGAGTGTAGAGTGTAGGGTATAGAGTGTAGGGTATAGAGTGTAGGGTATAGAGTGTAGAGTGTAGGGATTAGAGTGTAGGGTATAGAGTGTAGGATGTAGAGTGTAGGGTATAGAGTGTAGAGTGTAGGGTATAGAGTGTATGGTATAGAGTGTAGGGTATAGAGTGTAGGGTGTAGAGTGTAGGGTATAGAGTGTAGGGTATAGAGTGTAGGGTATAGAGTGTAGGGAATAGAGTGTAGAGTGTAAGGTATAGAGTGTAGAGTGTAGGGCATAGAGTGTAGAGTGTAGGGTATAGAGTATAGGGTATAGAGTGTAGGGTATAGAGTGTAGGGTATAGAGTGTAGAGTGTAGGGTATAGAGTGTAGAGTGTAGGGTATAGAGTGTAGAGTGTAGGGCATAGAGTGTAGAGTGTAGGGTATAGAGTGTAGGGTATAGAGTGTAGGGTATAGAATGTAGGGTATAGAGTGTAGGGTATAGAGTGTAGAGTGTAGGGTATAGAGTGTAGGGTATAGAGTATAGGGCATAGAGTGTATGGTATAGAGTGTAGGGTATAGAGTGTAGAGTGTAGGGTATAGAGTGTAGGGTATAGAGTGTAGAGTGTAGGGTATAGAGTGTAGGTTATAGAGTGTAGGGTATAGAGTGTGGGGTATAGAGTGTAGGGTATAGAGTGTAGGGTATAGAGTGTAGAGTGTAGGGTATAGAGTGTAGGGTATAGAGTGTAGGGTATAGAGTGTAGAGTGTAGGGTATAGAGTGTAGGGTATAGAGTGTAGGGTATAGAGTGTAGAGCATAGAGTGTAAGGTATAGAGTGTAGGGTATAGAGTGTAGAGTGTAGGGTATAGAGTGTAGGGTATAGAGTGTAGGGTATAGAGTGTAGAGCATAGAGTGTAGGGTATAGCGTGTAGGGTGTAGAGTGTAGGGCATAGAGTGTAGGGTATAGAGTGTAGGGTATAGAGAGTAGGGTATAGAGTGTAGGGTACAGAGTGTAGAGTATAGGGTATAGAGTGTAGAGTGTAGGGTATAGAGTGTAGGGTATAGAGTGTAGGGTATAGAGTGTAGGGTATAGAGTGTAGAGTGTAGGGTATAGAGTGTAGAGTGTAGGGTATAGAGTGTATGGTATAGAGTGTAGGGTACAGAGTGTAGGGTGTAGAGTGTTGGGTATAGAGTGTAGGGTATAGAGTGTAGGGTATAGATTGTAGGGTATAGAGTGTAGGGAATAGAGTGTAGAGTGTAGGGTATAGAGTGTAGGGTATAGAGTGTAGAGTGTAGGGATTAGAGTGTAGGGTATAGAGTGTAGGGTCTAGAGTGTAGGGTATAGAGTGTAGAGTGTAGGGTATAGGGTGTAGGGTATAGAGTGTAGGGTATAGAGTGTAGGGCATAGAGTGTAGGGTATAGAGTGTAGGGTATAGAGTGTAGAGTGTAGGGTATAGAGTGTAGGGTATAGAGTGTAGGGTATAGAGTGTAGAGTGTAGGGTATAGAGTGTAGGGTATAGAGTGTAGAGTGTAGGGTATAGAGTGTAGGGTATAGAGTGTAGGGTATAGAGTGTAGAGTGTAGGGTATAGAGTGTAGGGTATAGAGTGTAGGATATAGAGTGTAGGGCATAGAGTGTAGGGTATAGAGTGTAGGGTATAGAGTGTAGAGTGTAGGGTATAGAGTGTAGGGTATAGAGTGTAGGGTATAGAGTGTAGAGTGTAGGGCATAGAGTGTAGAGTGTAGGGTATAGAGTGTAGGGTATAGAGTGTAGGGTATAGAGTGTAGAGTGTAGGGTATAGAGTGTAGAGTGTAGGGTATAGAGTGTAGGGTATAGAGTGTAGGGTAGAGAGTGTAGGGTAGAGAGTGTAGAGTGTAGGGTATAGAGTGTAGGGTATAGAGTGTAGGGTATAGAGTGTAGAGTGTAGGGATTAGAGTGTAGGGTATAGAGTGTAGGATGTAGAGTGTAGGGTATAGAGTGTAGAGTGTAGGGTATAGAGTGTATGGTATAGAGTGTAGGGTATAGAGTGTAGGGTGTAGAGTGTAGGGTATAGAGTGTAGGGTATAGAGTGTAGGGTATAGAGTGTAGGGAATAGAGTGTAGAGTGTAAGGTATAGAGTGTAGAGTGTAGGGCATAGAGTGTAGAGTGTAGGGTATAAAGTATAGGGTATAGAGTGTAGGGTATAGAGTGTAGGGTATAGAGTGTAGAGTGTAGGGTATAGAGTGTAGAGTGTAGGGTATAGAGTGTAGAGTGTAGGGCATAGAGTGTAGAGTGTAGGGTATAGAGTGTAGGGTATAGAGTGTAGGGTATAGAATGTAGGGTATAGAGTGTAGGGTATAGAGTGTAGAGTGTAGGGTATAGAGTGTAGGGTATAGAGTATAGGGCATAGAGTGTATGGTATAGAGTGTAGGGTATAGAGTGTAGAGTGTAGGGTATAGAGTGTAGGGTATAGAGTGTAGAGTGTAGGGTATAGAGTGTAGGTTATAGAGTGTAGGGTATAGAGTGTGGGGTATAGAGTGTAGGGTATAGAGTGTAGGGTATAGAGTGTAGAGTGTAGGGTATAGAGTGTAGGGTATAGAGTGTAGGGTATAGAGTGTAGAGTGTAGGGTATAGAGTGTAGGGTATAGAGTGTAGGGTATAGAGTGTAGAGCATAGAGTGTAGGGTATAGAGTGTAGGGTGTAGAGTGTAGGGTATAGAGTGTAGGGTATAGAGTGTAGGGTATAGAGTGTAGGGTATAGAGTGTAGAGTGTAGGGTATAGAGTGTAGAGTGTAGGGTATAGAGTGTAGGGTATAGAGTGTAGGGTATAGAGTGTAGGGTATAGAGTGTAGAGTGTAGGGTATAGAGGGTAGGGTATAGAGTGTAGAGTGTAGGGATTAGAGTGTAGGGCATAGAGTGTAGAGTGTAGAGTGTAGGGTATAGAGTGTATGGTATAGAGTGTAGGGTATAGAGTGTAGGGTGTAGAGTGTAGGGTAAAGAGTGTAGGGTATAAAGTGTAGGGTATAGAGTGTAGGGTATAGAGTGTAGGGAATAGAGTGTAGAGTGTAAGGTATAGAGTGTAGAGTGTAGGGTATAGAGTGTAGGGTATAGACTGTAGGGTATAGAGTGTAGGGTATAGAGTGTAGGGTATAGATTGTAGAGTGTAGGCTATAGAGTGTAGGGTATAGAGTGTAGACTGTAGGGTATAGAGTGTAGGGTATAGAGTGTAGGGTATAGAGTGTAGGGTATAGAGTGTAGAGTGTAGGGTATAGTGTGTAGGGTATAGAGTGCAGGGTGTAGAGTGTAGGGTATAGAGTGTAGGGTATAAAGTGTTGAGTGTAGGGTATAGAGTGTATAGTGTAGGGTATAGAGTGTAGGGTATAGAGTGTAGGGTATAGAGTGTAGAGTGTATGGTATAGAGTGTATGCTATAGAGTATATGGTGTAGAGTGTATGGTATAGAGTGTAGGGTATAGAGTGTAGAGTGTATGGTATAGAGTTTAGATTGTAGGGTATAGAGTGTAGGTTATAGAGTGTAGGGTATAGAGTGTATGTTATAGAGTGTAGGGTATAGAGTGTAGAGTGTAGGGTATAGAGTTTAGATTGTAGGGTATAGAGTGTAGGTTATAGAGTGTAGGGTATAGAGTGTATGGTATAGAGTGTAGGGTATAGAGTGTAGAGTGTAGGGTATAGAGTGTATGGTATAGAGTGTAGGGTGTAGAGTGTAGGGTATAGAGTGTAGGGTATAGAATGTAGGGTATAGAATGTAGGGTATAGAGTGTAGGGCATAGAGTGTAGGGTATAGAGTGTAGAGTGTAGGGTATAGAGTGTAGGGTGTAGAGTGTAGGGTATAGAGTGTATGTTATAGAGTGTAGGGTATAGAGTGTAGAGTGTAGGGTATAGAGTTTAGATTGTAGGGTATAGAGTGTAGGGTATAGAGCGTAATGTATAGAGTGTAGGGTATAGAGTGTAGGGTATAGAGTGTAGGGTATAGAGTGTATGGTATAGAGTGTAGGGTATAGAGTGTATGGTATAGAGTGTAGGGTATAGAGTGTAGAGTGTAGGATATAGAGTGTAGGGTATAGAGTGTAGAGTGTAGGGTATAGAGTGTAGGGTATAGAGTGTAGGGTATAGAGTGTAGAGTGTAGGGATTAGAGTGTAGGGTATAGAGTGTTGGGTATAGAGTGTAGAGTGTAGGGTATAGAGTGTAGGGTATAGAGTGTAGAGTGTAGGGTATAGAGTGTAGGGTATAGAGTGTAGGGTATATAGTGTAGGGTATAGAGTGTAGAGTGTAGGGTATAGAGTGTAGGGTATAGAGTGTAGGGTATATAGTGTGGGGTATAGAGTGTAGGGTATAGAGTGTAGGGTATAGAGTGTAGAGTGTAGGGTATAGAGTGTAAGGTATAGAGTGTAGGGTATAGAGTGTAGAGTGTAGGGTATAGAGTGTAGGGTATAGAGTGTAGAGCATAGAGTGTAGGGTATAGAGTGTAGGGTGTAGAGTGTAGGGTATAGAGTGTAGGGTATAGAGTGTAGGGTATAGAGTGTAGGGTATAGAGTGTAGGGTATAGAGTGTAGGGTATAGAGTGTAGGGTATAGAGTGTAGAGTGTAGGGTATAGAGTGTAGGGTATAGAGTGTAGGGTATAGAGTGTCGGGTATAGAGTGTAGAGTGTAGGGTATAGAGTGTAGAGTGTAGGGTATAGAGTGTATGGTATAGAGTGTAGGGTATAGAGTGTAGGGTGTAGAGTGTTGGGTATAGAGTGTAGGGTATAGAGTGTAGGGTATAGATTGTAGGGTATAGAGTGTAGGGAATAGAGTGTAGAGTGTAGGGTATAGAGTGTAGGGTATAGAGTGTAGAGTGTAGGGATTAGAGTGTAGGGTATAGAGTGTAGGGTCTAGAGTGTAGGGTATAGAGTGTAGAGTGTAGGGTATAGGGTGTAGGGTATAGAGTGTAGGGTATAGAGTGTAGGGCATAGAGTGTATGGTATAGAGTGTAGGGTATAGAGTGTAGAGTGTAGGGTATAGAGTGTAGGGTATAGAGAGTAGGGTATAGAGTGTAGAGTGTAGGGTATAGAGTGTAGGGTATAGAGTGTAGAGTGTAGGGTATAGAGTGTAGGGTATAGAGTGTAGGGTATAGAGTGTAGAGTGTAGGGTATAGAGTGTAGGGTATAGAGTGTAGGATATAGAGTGTAGGGCATAGAGTGTAGGGTATAGAGTGTAGGGTATAGAGTGTAGAGTGTAGGGTATAGAGTGTAGGGTATAGAGTGTAGGGTATAGAGTGTAGAGTGTAGGGCATAGAGTGTAGAGTGTAGGGTATAGAGTGTAGGGTATAGAGTGTAGGGTATAGAGTGTAGAGTGTAGGGTATAGAGTGTAGAGTGTAGGGTATAGAGTGTAGGGTATAGAGTGTAGGGTATAGAGTGTAGGGTAGAGAGTGTAGGGTAGAGAGTGTAGCGTGTAGGGTATAGAGTGTAGGGTATAGAGTGTAGGGTATAGAGTGTAGAGTGTAGGGATTAGAGTGTAGGGTATAGAGTGTAGGGTGTAGAGTGTAGGGTATAGAGTGTAGAGTGTAGGGTATAGAGTGTATGGTATAGAGTGTAGGGTATAGAGTGTAGGGTGTAGAGTGTAGGGTATAGAGTGTAGGGTATAGAGTGTAGGGTATAGAGTGTAGGGTATAGAGTGTAGGGAATAGAGTGTAGAGTGTAAGGTATAGAGTGTAGAGTGTAGGGCATAGAGTGTAGAGTGTAGGGTATAGAGTATAGGGTATAGAGTGTAGGGTATAGAGTGTAGGGTATAGAGTGTAGAGTGTAGGGTATAGAGTGTAGAGTGTAGGGTATAGAGTGTAGGGTATAGAGTGTAGGGTATAGAGTGTAGAGTGTAGGGTATAGAGTGTAGGGTATAGAGTATAGGGCATAGAGTGTAGGGTATAGAGTGTAGGGTATAGAGTGTAGAGTGTAGGGTATAGAGTGTAGGGTATAGAGTGTAGAGTGTAGGGTATAGAGTGTAGGGTATAGAGTGTAGAGTGTAGGGATTAGAGTGTAGGGTATAGAGTGTAGGGTGTAGAGTGTAGGGTATAGAGTGTAGAGTGTAGGGTATAGAGTGTATGGTATAGAGTGTAGGGTATAGAGTGTAGGGTGTAGAGTGTAGGGTATAGAGTGTAGGGTATAGAGTGTAGGGTATAGAGTGTAGGGAATAGAGTGTAGAGTGTAAGGTATAGAGTGTAGAGTGTAGGGCATAGAGTGTAGAGTGTAGGGTATAGAGTATAGGGTATAGAGTGTAGGGTATAGAGTGTAGGGTATAGAGTGTAGAGTGTAGGGTATAGAGTGTAGAGTGTAGGGTATAGAGTGTAGAGTGTAGGGCATAGAGTGTAGAGTGTAGGGTATGGAGTGTAGGGTATAGAGTGTAGAGTGTAGGGTATAGAGTGTAGGGTATAGAGTGTAGGGTATAGAGTGTAGAGTGTAGGGTATAGAGTGTAGAGTGTAGGGTATAGAGTGTAGGGTATAGAGTGTAGGGTATAGAGTGTAGGGTATAGAGTGTAGAGTGTAGGGTATAGAGGGTAGGGTATAGAGTGTAGAGTGTAGGGATTAGAGTGTAGGGCATAGAGTGTAGAGTGTAGAGTGTAGGGTATAGAGTGTATGGTATAGAGTGTAGGGTATAGAGTGTAGGGTGTAGAGTGTAGGGTAAAGAGTGTAGGGTATAAAGTGTAGGGTATAGAGTGTAGGGTATAGAGTGTAGGGAATAGAGTGTAGAGTGTAAGGTATAGAGTGTAGAGTGTAGGGTATAGAGTGTAGGGTATAGACTGTAGGGTATAGAGTGTAGGGTATAGAGTGTAGGGTATAGATTGTAGAGTGTAGGCTATAGAGTGTAGGGTATAGAGTGTAGACTGTAGGGTATAGAGTGTAGGGTATAGAGTGTAGGGTATAGAGTGTAGGGTATAGAGTGTAGAGTGTAGGGTTTAGTGTGTAGGGTATAGAGTGCAGGGTGTAGAGTGTAGGGTATAGAGTGTAGGGTATAAAGTGTTGAGTGTAGGGTATAGAGTGTATAGTGTAGGGTATAGAGTGTAGGGTATAGAGTGTAGGGTATAGAGTGTAGAGTGTATGGTATAGAGTGTATGCTATAGAGTATATGGTGTAGAGTGTATGGTATAGAGTGTAGGGTATAGAGTGTAGAGTGTATGGTATAGAGTTTAGATTGTAGGGTATAGAGTGTAGGTTATAGAGTGTAGGGTATAGAGTGTATGTTATAGAGTGTAGGGTATAGAGTGTAGAGTGTAGGGTATAGATTTTAGATTGTAGGGTATAGAGTGTAGGTTATAGAGTGTAGGGTATAGAGTGTATGGTATAGAGTGTAGGGTATAGAGTGTAGAGTGTAGGGTATAGAGTGTATGGTATAGAGTGTAGGGTGTAGAGTGTAGGGTATAGAGTGTAGGGTATAGAATGTAGGGTATAGAATGTAGGGTATAGAGTGTAGGGCATAGAGTGTAGGGTATAGAGTGTAGAGTGTAGGGTATAGAGTGTAGGGTGTAGAGTGTAGGGTATAGAGTGTATGTTATAGAGTGTAGGGTATAGAGTGTAGAGTGTAGGGTATAGAGTTTAGATTGTAGGGTATAGAGTGTAGGGTATAGAGCGTAATGTATAGAGTGTAGGGTATAGAGTGTAGGGTATAGAGTGTAGGGTATAGAGTGTATGGTATAGAGTGTAGGGTATAGAGTGTATGGTATAGAGTGTAGGGTATAGAGTGTAGAGTGTAGGATATAGAGTGTAGGGTATAGAGTGTAGAGTGTAGGGTATAGAGTGTAGGGTATAGAGTGTAGGGTATAGAGTGTAGAGTGTAGGGATTAGAGTGTAGGGTATAGAGTGTTGGGTATAGAGTGTAGAGTGTAGGGTATAGAGTGTAGGGTATAGAGTGTAGAGTGTAGGGTATAGAGTGTAGGGTATAGAGTGTAGGGTATATAGTGTAGGGTATAGAGTGTAGAGTGTAGGGTATAGAGTGTAGGGTATAGAGTGTAGGGTATATAGTGTGGGGTATAGAGTGTAGGGTATAGAGTGTAGGGTATAGAGTGTAGAGTGTAGGGTATAGAGTGTAAGGTATAGAGTGTAGGGTATAGAGTGTAGAGTGTAGGGTATAGAGTGTAGGGTATAGAGTGTAGAGCATAGAGTGTAGGGTATAGAGTGTAGGGTGTAGAGTGTAGGGTATAGAGTGTAGGATATAGAGTGTAGGGTATAGAGTGTAGGGTATAGAGTGTAGGGTATAGAGTGTAGGGTATAGAGTGTAGGGTATAGAGTGTAGAGTGTAGGGTATAGAGTGTAGGGTATAGAGTGTAGGGTATAGAGTGTAGGGTATAGAGTGTAGAGTGTAGGGTATAGAGTGTAGAGTGTAGGGTATAGAGTGTATGGTATAGAGTGTAGGGTATAGAGTGTAGGGTGTAGAGTGTTGGGTATAGAGTGTAGGGTATAGAGTGTAGGGTATAGATTGTAGGGTATAGAGTGTAGGGAATAGAGTGTAGAGTGTAGGGTATAGAGTGTAGGGTATAGAGTGTAGAGTGTAGGGATTAGAGTGTAGGGTATAGAGTGTAGGGTCTAGAGTGTAGGGTATAGAGTGTAGAGTGTAGGGTATAGGGTGTAGGGTATAGAGTGTAGGGTATAGAGTGTAGGGCATAGAGTGTATGGTATAGAGTGTAGGGTATAGAGTGTAGAGTGTAGGGTATAGAGTGTAGGGTATAGAGAGTAGGGTATAGAGTGTAGAGTGTAGGGTATAGAGTGTAGGGTATAGAGTGTAGAGTGTAGGGTATAGAGTGTAGGGTATAGAGAGTAGGGTATAGAGTGTAGAGTGTAGGGTATAGAGTGTAGGGTATAGAGTGTAGAGTGTAGGGTATAGAGTGTAGGGTATAGAGTGTAGGGTATAGAGTGTAGAGTGTAGGGTATAGAGTGTAGGGTATAGAGTGTAGGATATAGAGTGTAGGGCATAGAGTGTAGGGTATAGAGTGTAGGGTATAGAGTGTAGAGTGTAGGGTATAGAGTGTAGGGTATAGAGTGTAGGGTATAGAGTGTAGAGTGTAGGGCATAGAGTGTAGAGTGTAGGGTATAGAGTGTAGGGTATAGAGTGTAGGGTATAGAGTGTAGAGTGTAGGGTATAGAGTGTAGAGTGTAGGGTATAGAGTGTAGGGTATAGAGTGTAGGGTAGAGAGTGTAGGGTAGAGAGTGTAGCGTGTAGGGTATAGAGTGTAGGGTATAGAGTGTAGGGTATAGAGTGTAGAGTGTAGGGATTAGAGTGTAGGGTATAGAGTGTAGGGTGTAGAGTGTAGGGTATAGAGTGTAGAGTGTAGGGTATAGAGTGTATGGTATAGAGTGTAGGGTATAGAGTGTAGGGTGTAGAGTGTAGGGTATAGAGTGTAGGGTATAGAGTGTAGGGTATAGAGTGTAGGGAATAGAGTGTAGAGTGTAAGGTATAGAGTGTAGAGTGTAGGGCATAGAGTGTAGAGTGTAGGGTATAGAGTATAGGGTATAGAGTGTAGGGTATAGAGTGTAGGGTATAGAGTGTAGAGTGTAGGGTATAGAGTGTAGAGTGTAGGGTATAGAGTGTAGGGTATAGAGTGTAGGGTATAGAGTGTAGAGTGTAGGGTATAGAGTGTAGGGTATAGAGTATAGGGCATAGAGTGTAGGGTATAGAGTGTAGGGTATAGAGTGTAGAGTGTAGGGTATAGAGTGTAGGGTATAGAGTGTAGAGTGTAGGGTATAGAGTGTAGGGTATAGAGTGTAGAGTGTAGGGATTAGAGTGTAGGGTATAGAGTGTAGGGTGTAGAGTGTAGGGTATAGAGTGTAGAGTGTAGGGTATAGAGTGTATGGTAAAGAGTGTAGGGTATAGAGTGTAGGGTGTAGAGTGTAGGGTATAGAGTGTAGGGTATAGAGTGTAGGGTATAGAGTGTAGGGAATAGAGTGTAGAGTGTAAGGTATAGAGTGTAGAGTGTAGGGCATAGAGTGTAGAGTGTAGGGTATAGAGTATAGGGTATAGAGTGTAGGGTATAGAGTGTAGGGTATAGAGTGTAGAGTGTAGGGTATAGAGTGTAGAGTGTAGGGTATAGAGTGTAGAGTGTAGGGCATAGAGTGTAGAGTGTAGGGTATGGAGTGTAGGGTATAGAGTGTAGAGTGTAGGGTATAGAGTGTAGGGTATAGAGTGTAGGGTATAGAGTGTAGAGTGTAGGGTATAGAGTGTAGGGTATAGAGTGTAAGGTATAGAGTGTAGGGTATAGAGTGTAGAGTGTAGGGTATAGAGTGTAGGGTATAGAGTGTAGAGCATAGAGTGTAGGGTATAGAGTGTAGGGTGTAGAGTGTAGGGTATAGAGTGTAGGGTATAGAGTGTAGGGTATAGAGTGTAGGGTATAGAGTGTAGGGTATAGAGTGTAGGGTATAGAGTGTAGGGTATAGAGTGTAGAGTGTAGGGTATAGAGTGTAGGGTATAGAGTGTAGGGTATAGAGTGTAGGGTATAGAGTGTAGAGTGTAGGGTATAGAGTGTAGAGTGTAGGGTATAGAGTGTATGGTATAGAGTGTAGGGTATAGAGTGTAGGGTGTAGAGTGTTGGGTATAGAGTGTAGGGTATAGAGTGTAGGGTATAGATTGTAGGGTATAGAGTGTAGGGAATAGAGTGTAGAGTGTAGGGTATAGAGTGTAGGGTATAGAGTGTAGAGTTAGGGATTAGAGTGTAGGGTATAGAGTGTAGGGTCTAGAGTGTAGGGTATAGAGTGTAGAGTGTAGGGTATAGGGTGTAGGGTATAGAGTGTAGGGTATAGAGTGTAGGGCATAGAGTGTAGGGTATAGAGTGTAGGGTATAGAGTGTAGAGTGTAGGGTATAGAGTGTAGGGTATAGAGAGTAGGGTATAGAGTGTAGAGTGTAGGGTATAGAGTGTAGGGTATAGAGTGTAGGGTATAGAGTGTAGGGTATAGAGTGTAGGGTATAGAGTGTAGAGTGTAGGGTATAGAGTGTAGGGTATAGAGTGTAGGATATAGAGTGTAGGGCATAGAGTGTAGGGTATAGAGTGTAGGGTATAGAGTGTAGAGTGTAGGGTATAGAGTGTAGGGTATAGAGTGTAGGGTATAGAGTGTAGAGTGTAGGGCATAGAGTGTAGAGTGTAGGGTATAGAGTGTAGGGTATAGAGTGTAGGGTATAGAGTGTAGGGTATAGAGTGTAGAGTGTAGGGCATAGAGTGTAGAGTGTAGGGTATAGAGTGTAGGGTATAGAGTGTAGGGTATAGAGTGTAGAGTGTAGGGTATAGAGTGTAGGGTATAGAGTGTAGGATATAGAGTGTAGGGCATAGAGTGTAGGGTATAGAGTGTAGGGTATAGAGTGTAGAGTGTAGGGTATAGAGTGTAGGGTATAGAGTGTAGGGTATAGAGTGTAGAGTGTAGGGCATAGAGTGTAGAGTGTAGGGTATAGAGTGTAGGGTATAGAGTGTAGGGTATAGAGTGTAGAGTGTAGGGTATAGAGTGTAGAGTGTAGGGTATAGAGTGTAGGGTATAGAGTGTAGGGTAGAGAGTGTAGGGTAGAGAGTGTAGCGTGTAGGGTATAGAGTGTAGGGTATAGAGTGTAGGGTATAGAGTGTAGAGTGTAGGGATTAGAGTGTAGGGTATAGAGTGTAGGGTGTAGAGTGTAGGGTATAGAGTGTAGAGTGTAGGGTATAGAGTGTATGGTATAGAGTGTAGGGTATAGAGTGTAGGGTGTAGAGTGTAGGGTATAGAGTGTAGGGTATAGAGTGTAGGGTATAGAGTGTAGGGAATAGAGTGTAGAGTGTAAGGTATAGAGTGTAGAGTGTAGGGCATAGAGTGTAGAGTGTAGGGTATAGAGTATAGGGTATAGAGTGTAGGGTATAGAGTGTAGGGTATAGAGTGTAGAGTGTAGGGTATAGAGTGTAGAGTGTAGGGTATAGAGTGTAGGGTATAGAGTGTAGGGTATAGAGTGTAGAGTGTAGGGTATAGAGTGTAGGGTATAGAGTATAGGGCATAGAGTGTAGGGTATAGAGTGTAGGGTATAGAGTGTAGAGTGTAGGGTATAGAGTGTAGGGTATAGAGTGTAGAGTGTAGGGTATAGAGTGTAGGGTATAGAGTGTAGAGTGTAGGGATTAGAGTGTAGGGTATAGAGTGTAGGGTGTAGAGTGTAGGGTATAGAGTGTAGAGTGTAGGGTATAGAGTGTATGGTATAGAGTGTAGGGTATAGAGTGTAGGGTGTAGAGTGTAGGGTATAGAGTGTAGGGTATAGAGTGTAGGGTATAGAGTGTAGGGAATAGAGTGTAGAGTGTAAGGTATAGAGTGTAGAGTGTAGGGCATAGAGTGTAGAGTGTAGGGTATAGAGTATAGGGTATAGAGTGTAGGGTATAGAGTGTAGGGTATAGAGTGTAGAGTGTAGGGTATAGAGTGTAGAGTGTAGGGTATAGAGTGTAGAGTGTAGGGCATAGAGTGTAGAGTGTAGGGTATGGAGTGTAGGGTTTAGAGTGTAGAGTGTAGGGTATAGAGTGTAGGGTATAGAGTGTAGGGTATAGAGTGTAGAGTGTAGGGTATAGAGTGTAGGGTATAGAGTATAGGGCATAGAGTGTAGGGTATAGAGTGTAGGGTATAGAGTGTAGAGTGTAGGGTATAGAGTGTAGGGTACAGAGTGTAGGGTATAGAGTGTAGGGTACAGAGTGTAGGGTATAGAGTGTAGGGTATAGAGTGTAGGGTATAGAGTGTAGAGTGTAGGGCATAGAGTGTAGAGTGTAGGGTATAGAGTGTAGGGTATAGAGTGTAGGGTATAGAGTGTAGAGTGTAGGGTATAGAGTGTAGGGTATAGAGTGTAGGATATAGAGTGTAGGGCATAGAGTGTAGGGTATAGAGTGTAGGGTATAGAGTGTAGAGTGTAGGGTATAGAGTGTAGGGTATAGAGTGTAGGGTATAGAGTGTAGAGTGTAGGGCATAGAGTGTAGAGTGTAGGGTATAGAGTGTAGGGTATAGAGTGTAGGGTATAGAGTGTAGAGTGTAGGGTATAGAGTGTAGAGTGTAGGGTATAGAGTGTAGGGTATAGAGTGTAGGGTAGAGAGTGTAGGGTAGAGAGTGTAGCGTGTAGGGTATAGAGTGTAGGGTATAGAGTGTAGGGTATAGAGTGTAGAGTGTAGGGATTAGAGTGTAGGGTATAGAGTGTAGGGTGTAGAGTGTAGGGTATAGAGTGTAGAGTGTAGGGTATAGAGTGTATGGTATAGAGTGTAGGGTATAGAGTGTAGGGTGTAGAGTGTAGGGTATAGAGTGTAGGGTATAGAGTGTAGGGTATAGAGTGTAGGGAATAGAGTGTAGAGTGTAAGGTATAGAGTGTAGAGTGTAGGGCATAGAGTGTAGAGTGTAGGGTATAGAGTATAGGGTATAGAGTGTAGGGTATAGAGTGTAGGGTATAGAGTGTAGAGTGTAGGGTATAGAGTGTAGAGTGTAGGGTATAGAGTGTAGGGTATAGAGTGTAGGGTATAGAGTGTAGAGTGTAGGGTATAGAGTGTAGGGTATAGAGTATAGGGCATAGAGTGTAGGGTATAGAGTGTAGGGTATAGAGTGTAGAGTGTAGGGTATAGAGTGTAGGGTATAGAGTGTAGAGTGTAGGGTATAGAGTGTAGGGTATAGAGTGTAGAGTGTAGGGATTAGAGTGTAGGGTATAGAGTGTAGGGTGTAGAGTGTAGGGTATAGAGTGTAGAGTGTAGGGTATAGAGTGTATGGTATAGAGTGTAGGGTATAGAGTGTAGGGTGTAGAGTGTAGGGTATAGAGTGTAGGGTATAGAGTGTAGGGTATAGAGTGTAGGGAATAGAGTGTAGAGTGTAAGGTATAGAGTGTAGAGTGTAGGGCATAGAGTGTAGAGTGTAGGGTATAGAGTATAGGGTATAGAGTGTAGGGTATAGAGTGTAGGGTATAGAGTGTAGAGTGTAGGGTATAGAGTGTAGAGTGTAGGGTATAGAGTGTAGAGTGTAGGGCATAGAGTGTAGAGTGTAGGGTATGGAGTGTAGGGTATAGAGTGTAGAGTGTAGGGTATAGAGTGTAGGGTATAGAGTGTAGGGTATAGAGTGTAGAGTGTAGGGTATAGAGTGTAGGGTATAGAGTATAGGGCATAGAGTGTAGGGTATAGAGTGTAGGGTATAGAGTGTAGAGTGTAGGGTATAGAGTGTAGGGTACAGAGTGTAGGGTATAGAGTGTAGAGTGTAGGGTATAGAGTGTAGGGTATAGAGTGTAGGGTATAGAGTGTAGACTGTAGGGTTTAGAGTGTAGAGCGTAGGGTATAGAGTGTAGGGTATAGAGTGTAGGGTAGAGAGTGTAGAGTGTAGGGTATAGAGTGTAGGGTATAGAGTGTAGGGTATAGAGTGTAGAGTGTAGGGATTAGAGTGTAGGGTATAGAGTGTAGGGTGTAGAGTGTAGGGTATAGAGTGTAGGGTATAGAGTGTATGGTATAGAGTGTAGGGTATAGAGTGTAGGGTGTAGAGTGTAGGGTATAGAGTGTAGGGTATAGAGTGTAGGGTATAGAGTGTAGGGCATAGAGTGTAGGGAATAGAGTGTAGAGTGTAAGATATAGAGTGTAGAGTGTAGGGCATAGAGTGTAGAGTGTAGGGTATAGAGTGTAGGGTATAGAGTGTAGGGTATAGAGTGTAGAGTGTAGGGTATAGAGTGCAGAGTGTAGGGTATAGAGTGTAGAGTGTAGGGCATAGAGTGTAGAGTGTAGGGTATAGAGTGTAGGGTATAGAGTGTAGGGTATAGAGTGTAGGGTATAGAGTGTAGGGTATAGAGTGTAGAGTGTAGGGTATAGAGTGTAGAGTGTAGGGTATAGAGTGTAGGGTATAGAGTGTAGGGTAGAGAGTGTAGAGTGTAGGGTATAGAGTGTAAGGTATAGAGTGTAGGGTATAGAGTGTAGAGTGTAGGGATTAGAGTGTAGGGTATAGAGTGTAGGGTGTAGAGTGTAGGGTATAGAGTGTAGAGTGTAGGGTATAGAGTGTAGGGTATAGAGTGTAGGGTATAGAGTGTAGAGTGTAGGGTATAGAGTGTAGAGTGTAGGGTATAGAGTGTAGAGTGTAGGGCATAGAGTGTAGAGTGTAGGGTATAGAGTGTAGGGTATAGAGTGTAGAGTGTAGGGTATAGAGTGTAGGGTATAGAGTGTAGGGTATAGAGTGTAGAGTGTAGGGTATAGAGTGTAGGGTATAGAGTATAGGGCATAGAGTGTAGGGTATAGAGTGTAGAGTGTAGGGTATAGAGTGTAGAGTGTAGGGTATAGAGTGTAGAGTGTAGGGCATAGAGTGTAGGGTATAGAGTGTAGGGTATAGAGTGTAGAGTGTAGGGTATAGAGTGTAGGGTTTAGAGTGTAGAGTGTAGGGTATAGAGTGTAGGGTATAGAGTGTAGGGTATAGAGTATAGAGTGTAGGGTATAGAGTGTAGGGTATAGAGTGTAGGGTATAGAGTGTAGAGTGTAGAGTATAGAGTGTAGAGTGTAGGGTATAGAGTGTAGGGTATAGAGTGTAGGGTAGAGAGTGTAGGGTAGAGAGTGTAGAGTGTAGGGTATAGAGTGTAGGGTATAGAGTGTAGGGTATAGAGTGTAGAGTGTAGGGATTAGAGTGTAGGGCATAGAGTGTAGGGTGTAGAGTGTAGGGTATAGAGTGTAGAGTGTAGGGTATAGAGTGTATGGTATAGAGTGTAGGGTATAGAGTGTAGGGTGTAGAGTGTAGGGTATAGAGTGTATGGTATAGAGTGTAGGGTATAGAGTGTAGGGCATGGAGTGTAGGGAATAGAGTGTAGAGTGTAAGGTATAGAGTGTAGAGTGTAGGGCATAGAGTGTAGAGTGTAGGGTATAGAGTGTAGGGTATAGAGTGTAGGGTATAGAGTGTAGAGTGTAGGGTATAGAGTGTAGAGTGTAGGGTATAGAGTGTAGAGTGTAGGGCATAGAGTGTAGAGTGTAGGGTATAGAGTGTAGGGTATAGAGTGTAGGGTATAGAGCATAGAGTGTAGGGTGTAGAGTGTAGGGTATAGAGTGTAGAGTGTAGGGTATAGAGTGTATGGTATAGAGTGTAGGGTATAGAGTGTAGGGTGTAGAGTGTAGGGTATAGAGTGTATGGTATAGAGTGTAGGGTATAGAGTGTAGGGCATGGAGTGTAGGGAATAGAGTGTAGAGTGTAAGGTATAGAGTGTAGAGTGTAGGGCATAGAGTGTAGAGTGTAGGGTATAGAGTGTAGGGTATAGAGTGTAGGGTATAGAGTGTAGAGTGTAGGGTATAGAGTGTAGAGTGTAGGGTATAGAGTGTAGAGTGTAGGGCATAGAGTGTAGAGTGTAGGGTATAGAGTGTAGGGTATAGAGTGTAGGGTATAGAGTGTAGGGTATAGAGTGTAGAGTGTAGGGTATAGAGTGTAGAGTGTAGGGTATAGAGTGTAGGGTATAGAGTGTAGGGTATAGAGTGTAGGGTAGAGAGTGTAGAGTGTAGGGTATAGAGTGTAGGGTATAGAGTGTAGGGTGTAGAGTGTAGGGTATAGAGAGTAGGGTATAGAGTGTAGGGTATAGAGTGTAGGGAATAGAGTGTAGAGTGTAAGGTATAGAGTGTAGAGTGTAGGGTATAGAGTGTAGGGTATAGAGTGTAGAGTGTAGGGATTAGAGTGTAGGGTATAGAGTGTAGGGTGTAGAGTGTAGGGTGTAGAGTGTAGGGTATAGAGTGTATGGTATAAAGTGTACGGTATAGAGTGTAGGGTGTAGAGTGTAGGGTATAGAGTGTAGGGAATAGAGTGTAGAGTGTAAGGTATAGAGTGTAGAGTGTAGGGTATAGAGTGTAGAGTGTAGGGTATAGAGTGTAGGGTATAGAGTGTAGGGTATAGAGTGTAGGGTAGAGAGTGTAGAGTGTAGGGTATAGAGTGTAGGGTATAGAGTGTAGAGTGTAGGGTATAGAGTGTAGGGTGTAGAGTGTAGGGTGTAGAGTGTATGGTATAGAGTGTAGGGTATAGAGTGTAGGGTGTAAAGTGTAGGGCATGGAGTGTAGGGAATAGAGTGTAGAGTGTAAGGTATAGAGTGTAGAGTGTAGGGCATAGAGTGTAGAGTGTAGGGTATAGAGTGTAGGGTATAGAGTGTAGGGTATAGAGTGTAGAGTGTAGGGTATAGAGTGTAGAGTGTAGGGTATAGAGTGTAGAGTGTAGGGCATAGAGTGTAGAGTGTAGGGTATAGAGTGTAGGGTATAGAGTGTAGGGTATAGAGTGTAGGGTATAGAGTGTAGAGTGTAGGGTATAGAGTGTAGAGTGTAGGGTATAGAGTGTAGGGTATAGAGTGTAGGGTATAGAGTGTAGGGTAGAGAGTGTAGAGTGTAGGGTATAGAGTGTAGGGTATAGAGTGTAGGGTGTAGAGTGTAGGGTATAGAGAGTAGGGTATAGAGTGTAGGGTATAGAGTGTAGGGAATAGAGTGTAGAGTGTAAGGTATAGAGTGTAGAGTGTAGGGTATAGAGTGTAGGGTATAGAGTGTAGAGTGTAGGGATTAGAGTGTAGGGTATAGAGTGTAGGGTGTAGAGTGTAGGGTGTAGAGTGTAGGGTATAGAGTGTATGGTATAAAGTGTACGGTATAGAGTGTAGGGTGTAGAGTGTAGGGTATAGAGTGTAGGGAATAGAGTGTAGAGTGTAAGGTATAGAGTGTAGAGTGTAGGGTATAGAGTGTAGAGTGTAGGGTATAGAGTGTAGGGTATAGAGTGTAGGGTATAGAGTGTAGGGTAGAGAGTGTAGAGTGTAGGGTATAGAGTGTAGGGTATAGAGTGTAGAGTGTAGGGTATAGAGTGTAGGGTGTAGAGTGTAGGGTGTAGAGTGTATGGTATAGAGTGTAGGGTATAGAGTGTAGGGTGTAAAGTGTAGGGTATAGAGTGTAGGGTATAGAGTGTATGGTATAGAGTGTAGGGTATAGAGTGTAGGGTGTAGAGTGTAGGGTATAGAGTGTAGGGTATAGAGTGTAGGGTATAGAGTGTAGAGTGTAGGGTATAGAGTGTAGGGTACAGAGTGTAGGGTATAGAGTGTAGGGTATAGAGTGTAGGGTATAGAGTGTAGAGTGTAGGGTATAGAGTGTATAGTGTAGGGTATAGAGTGTAGGGTTTAGATTGTAGGGTATAGAGTGTAGGGTAGAGAGTGTAGAGTGTAGGGTATAGAGTGTAGGGTATAGAGTGTAGAGTGTAGGGTATAGAGTGTATGGTATAGAGTGTAGGGTATAGAGTGTAGGGTGTAGAGTGTAGGGTATAGAGTGTAGGGTATAGAGTGTATGGTATAGAGTGTAGGGTGTAGAGTGTAGGGTATAGAGTGTAGGGTATAGAGTGTAGGGTATAGAGTGTAGGGTATAGAATGTAGGGAATAGAGTGTAGAGTGTAAGGTATAGAGTGTAGAGTGTAGGGTATAGAGTGTATGGTATAGAGTGTAGGGTATAGAGTGTAGGGTGTAGAGTGTAGGGTATAGAGTGTAGGGTATAGAGTGTAGGGTATAGAGTGTAGGGAATAGAGTGTAGAGTGTAAGGTATAGAGTGTAGAGTGTAGGGTATAGAGTGTAGGGTATAGAGTGTAGGGTATAGAGTGTAGGGTGTAGAGTGTAGGGTATAGAGTGTAGGGTATAGAGTGTAGGGTATAGAGTGTAGGGTATAGAGTGTAGGGAATAGAGTGTAGAGTGTAAGGTATAGAGTGTAGAGTGTAGGGTATAGAGTGTAGGGTATAGACTGTAGGGTATAGAGTGTAGGGTATAGAGTGTAGGGTATAAAGTGTAGAGTGTAGGGTACAGAGTGTATGGTATAGAGTGTAGGGTATAGAGTGTAGGGTGTAGAGTGTAGGGTATAGAGTGTAGGGTATAGAGTGTAGGGTATAGAGTGTAGGGTATAGAGTGTAGGGAATAGAGTGTAGAGTGTAAGGTATAGAGTGTAGAGTGTAGGGTATAGAGTGTAGGGTATAGACTGTAGGGTATAGAGTGTAGGGTATAGAGTGTAGGGTATAGATTGTAGAGTGTAGGCTATAGAGTGTAGGGTATAGAGTGTAGAGTGTAGGGTATAGAGTGTAGGGTATAGAGTGTAGGGTATAGAGTGTAGGGTATAGAGTGTAGGGTATAGAGTGTAAAGTGTAGGGTATAGTGTGTAGGGTATAGAGTGCAGGGTGTAGAGTGTAGGGTATAGAGTGTAGGGTATAGAGTGTAGACTTTAGGGTATAGAGTGTAGGGTATAGAGTGTAGGGTATAGAGTGTAGGGTATAGAGTGTAGAGTGTAGGGTATAGTGTGTAGTGTATAGAGTGCAGGGTGTAGAGTGTAGGGTATAGAGTGTAGGGTATAAAGTGTTGAGTGTAGGGTATAGAGTGTATAGTGTAGGGTATAGAGTGTAGGGTATAGAGTGTAGGGTATAGAGTGTAGAGTGTATGGTATAGAGTGTATGCTATAGAGTATATGGTGTAGAGTGTATGGTATAGAGTGTAGGGTATAGAGTGTAGAGTGTATGGTATAGAGTTTAGATTGTAGGGTATAGAGTGTAGGGTATAGAGTGTAGGGTATAGAGTGTAGAGTGTAGGGTATAGTGTGTAGGGTATAGAGTGCAGGGTGTAGAGTGTAGGGTATAGAGTGTAGGGTATAAAGTGTTGAGTGTAGGGTATAGAGTGTATAGTGTAGGGTATAGAGTGTAGGGTATAGAGTGTAGGGTATAGAGTGTAGAGTGTATGGTATAGAGTGTATGCTATAGAGTATATGGTATAGAGTGTATGTTATAGAGTGTAGGGTATAAAGTGTAGAGTGTAGGGTATAGAGTTTAGATTGTAGGGTATAGAGTGTAGGTTATAGAGTGTAGGGTATAGAGTGTATGGTATAGAGTGTAGGGTATAGAGTGTAGAGTGTAGGGTATAGAGTGTATGGTATAGAGTGTAGGGTGTAGAGTGTAGGGTATAGAGTGTAGGGTATAGAATGTAGGGTATAGAATGTAGGGTATAGAGTGTAGGGCATAGAGTGTAGGGTATAGAGTGTAGAGTGTAGGGTATAGAGTGTAGGGTATAGAGTGTAGGGTATAGAGTGTATGTTATAGAGTGTAGGGTATAGAGTGTAGAGTGTAGGGTATAGAGTTTAGATTGTAGGGTATAGAGTGTAGGGTATAGAGCGTAATGTATAGAGTGTAGGGTATAGAGTGTAGGGTATAGAGTGTAGGGTATAGAGTGTATGGTATAGAGTGTAGGGTATAGAGTGTATGGTATAGAGTGTAGGGTATAGAGTGTAGAGTGTAGGATATAGAGTGTAGGGTATAGAGTGTAGAGTGTAGGGTATAGAGTGTAGGGTATAGAGTGTAGGGTATAGAGTGTAGAATGTAGGGATTAGAGTGTAGGGTATAGAGTGTAGGGTATAGAGTGTAGAGTGTAGGGAATAGAGTGTAGGGTATAGAGTGTAGAGTGTAGGGTATAGAGTGTAGGGTATAGAGTGTAGGGTATAGAGTGTGGGGTATAGAGTGTAGGGTATAGAGTGTAGGGTATAGAGTGTAGAGTGTAGGGTATAGAGTGTAGGGTATAGAGTGTAGGGTATAGAGTGTAAAGTGTAGGGTATAGTGTGTAGGGTATAGAGTGCAGGGTGTAGAGTGTAGGGTATAGAGTGTAGGGTATAGAGTGTAGACTGTAGGGTATAGAGTGTAGGGTATAGAGTGTAGGGTATAGAGTGTAGGGTATAGAGTGTAGAGTGTAGGGTATAGTGTGTAGGGTATAGAGTGCAGGGTGTAGAGTGTAGGGTATAGAGTGTAGGGTATAAAGTGTTGAGTGTAGGGTATAGAGTGTATAGTGTAGGGTATAGAGTGTAGGGTATAGAGTGTGGGGTATAGAGTGTAGAGTGTATGGTATAGAGTGTATGCTATAGAGTATATGGTGTAGAGTGTATGGTATAGAGTGTAGGGTATAGAGTGTAGAGTGTATGGTATAGAGTTTAGATTGTAGGGTATAGAGTGTAGGGTATAGAGTGTAGGGTATAGAGTGTAGAGTGTAGGGTATAGTGTGTAGGGTATAGAGTGCAGGGTGTAGAGTGTAGGGTATAGAGTGTAGGGTATAAAGTGTTGAGTGTAGGGTATAGAGTGTATAGTGTAGGGTATAGAGTGTAGGGTATAGAGTGTAGGGTATAGAGTGTAGAGTGTATGGTATAGAGTGTATGCTATAGAGTATATGGTATAGAGTGTATGTTATAGAGTGTAGGGTATAAAGTGTAGAGTGTAGGGTATAGAGTTTAGATTGTAGGGTATAGAGTGTAGGTTATAGAGTGTAGGGTATAGAGTGTATGGTATAGAGTGTAGGGTATAGAGTGTAGAGTGTAGGGTATAGAGTGTATGGTATAGAGTGTAGGGTGTAGAGTGTAGGGTATAGAGTGTAGGGTATAGAATGTAGGGTATAGAATGTAGGGTATAGAGTGTAGGGCATAGAGTGTAGGGTATAGAGTGTAGAGTGTAGGGTATAGAGTGTAGGGTATAGAGTGTAGGGTATAGAGTGTATGTTATAGAGTGTAGGGTATAGAGTGTAGAGTGTAGGGTATAGAGTTTAGATTGTAGGGTATAGAGTGTAGGGTATAGAGCGTAATGTATAGAGTGTAGGGTATAGAGTGTAGGGTATAGAGTGTAGGGTATAGAGTGTATGGTATAGAGTGTAGGGTATAGAGTGTATGGTATAGAGTGTAGGGTATAGAGTGTAGAGTGTAGGATATAGAGTGTAGGGTATAGAGTGTAGAGTGTAGGGTATAGAGTGTAGGGTATAGAGTGTAGGGTATAGAGTGTAGAGTGTAGGGATTAGAGTGTAGGGTATAGAGTGTAGGGTATAGAGTGTAGAGTGTAGGGAATAGAGTGTAGGGTATAGAGTGTAGAGTGTAGGGTATAGAGTGTAGGGTATAGAGTGTAGGGTATAGAGTGTGGGGTATAGAGTGTAGGGTATAGAGTGTAGGGTATAGAGTGTAGAGTGTAGGGTATAGAGTGTAAGGTATAGAGTGTAGGGTATAGAGTGTAGAGTGTAGGGTATAGAGTGTAGAGCATAGAGTGTAGGGTATAGAGTGTAGGGTGTAGAGTGTAGGGTATAGAGTGTAGGGTATAGAGTGTAGGGTATAGAGTGTAGGGTATAGAGTGTAGAGTGTAGGGTATAGAGTGTAGAGTGTAGGGTATAGAGTGTAGGGTATAGAGTGTAGGGTATAGAGTGTAGGGTATAGAGTGTAGAGTGTAGGGTATAGAGTGTAGAGTGTAGGGTATAGAGTGTATGGTATAGAGTGTAGGGTATAGAGTGTAGGGTGTAGAGTGTTTGGTATAGAGTGTAGGGTATAGAGTGTAGGGTATAGATTGTAGGGTATAGAGTGTAGGGAATAGAGTGTAGAGTGTAGGGTATAGAGTGTAGGGTATAGAGTGTAGAGTGTAGGGATTAGAGTGTAGGGTATAGAGTGTAGGGTCTAGAGTGTAGGGTATAGAGTGTAGAGTGTAGGGTATAGGGTGTAGGGTATAGAGTGTAGGGTATAGAGTGTAGGGCATAGAGTGTAGGGTATAGAGTGTAGGGTATAGAGTGTGGAGTGTAGGGTATAGAGTGTAGGGTATAGAGAGTAGGGTATAGAGTGTAGAGTGTAGGGTATAGAGTGTAGGGTATAGAGTGTAGAGTGTAGGGTATAGAGTGTAGGGTATAGAGTGTAGGGTATAGAGTGTAGAGTGTAGGGTATAGAGTTTAGGGTATAGAGTGTAGGATATAGAGTGTAGGGCATAGAGTGTAGGGTATAGAGTGTAGGGTATAGAGTGTAGAGTGTAGGGTATAGAGTGTAGGGTATAGAGTGTAGAGTGTAGGGCATAGAGTGTAGAGTGTAGGGTATAGAGTGTAGGGTATAGAGTGTAGGGTATAGAGTGTAGAGTGTAGGGTATAGAGTGTAGAGTGTAGGGTATAGAGTGTAGGGTATAGAGTGTAGGGTAGAGAGTGTAGGGTAGAGAGTGTAGAGTGTAGGGTATAGAGTGTAGGGTATAGAGTGTAGGGTATAGAGTGTAGAGTGTAGGGATTAGAGTGTAGGGTATAGAGTGTAGGGTGTAGAGTGTAGGGTATGGAGTGTAGAGTGTAGGGTATAGAGTGTATGGTATAGAGTGTAGGGTATAGAGTGTAGGGTGTAGAGTGTAGGGTATAGAGTGTAGGGTATAGAGTGTAGGGTATAGAGTGTAGGGAATAGAGTGTAGAGTGTAAGGTATAGAGTGTAGAGTGTAGGGCATAGAGTGTAGAGTGTAGGGTATAGAGTATAGGGTATAGAGTGTAGGGTATAGAGTGTAGGGTATAAAGTGTAGAGTGTAGGGTATAGAGTGTAGAGTGTAGGGTATAGAGTGTAGAGTGTAGGGCATAGAGTGTAGAGTGTAGGGTATAGAGTGTAGGGTATAGAGTGTAGAGTGTAGGGTATAGAGTGTAGGGTATAGAGTGTAGGGTATAGAGTGTAGAGTGTAGGGTATAGAGTGAAGGGTATAGAGTATTGGGCATAGAGTGTAGGGTATAGAGTGTAGGGTATAGAGTGTAGAGTGTAGGGTATAGAGTGTAGGGTATAGAGTGTAGGGTATAGAGTGTAGAGTGTAGGGTATAGAGTGTAGGGTATAGAGTGTAGGGTATAGAGTGTAGAGTGTAGGGTTTAGAGTGTAGAGCGTAGGGTATAGAGTGTAGGGTATAGAGTGTAGGGTAGAGAGTGTAGAGTGTAGGGTATAGAGTGTAGGGTATAGAGTGTAGGGTATAGAGTGTAGAGTGTAGGGATTAGAGTGTAGGGTATAGAGTGTAGGGTGTAGAGTGTAGGGTATAGAGTGTAGGGTATAGAGTGTATGGTATAGAGTGTAGGGTATAGAGTGTAGGGTGTAGAGTGTAGGGTATAGAGTGTAGGGTATAGAGTGTAGGGTATAGAGTGTAGGGCATAGAGTGTAGGGAATAGAGTGTAGAGTGTAAGATATAGAGTGTAGAGTGTAGGGCATAGAGTGTAGAGTGTAGGGTATAGAGTGTAGGGTATAGAGTGTAGGGTATAGAGTGTAGAGTGTAGGGTATAGAGTGCAGTGTGTAGGGTATAGAGTGTAGAGTGTAGGGCATAGAGTGTAGAGTGTAGGGTATAGAGTGTAGGGTATAGAGTGTAGGGTATAGAGTGTAGGGTATAGAGTGTAGAGTGTAGGGTATAGAGTGTAGAGTGTAGGGTATAGAGTGTAGGGTATAGAGTGTAGGGTATAGAGTGTAGGGTAGAGAGTGTAGAGTGTAGGGTATAGAGTGTAAGGTATAGAGTGTAGGGTATAGAGTGTAGAGTGTAGGGATTAGAGTGTAGGGTATAGAGTGTAGGGTGTAGAGTGTAGGGTATAGAGTGTAGAGTGTAGGGTATAGAGTGTAGGGTATAGAGTGTAGGGTATAGAGTGTAGAGTGTAGGGTATAGAGTGTAGAGTGTAGGGTATAGAGTGTAGAGTGTAGGGCATAGAGTGTAGAGTGTAGGGTATAGAGTGTAGGGTATAGAGTGTAGAGTGTAGGGTATAGAGTGTAGGGTATAGAGTGTAGGGTATAGAGTGTAGAGTGTAGGGTATAGAGTGTAGGGTATAGAGTATAGGGCATAGAGTGTAGGGTATAGAGTGTAGGGTTTAGAGTGTAGAGTGTAGGGTATAGAGTGTAGGGTATAGAGTGTAGGGTATAGAGTGTAGAGTGTAGGGTATAGAGTGTAGGGTATAGAGTGTAGGGTATAGAGTGTAGAGTGTAGGGTATAGAGTGTAGAGTGTAGGGTATAGAGTGTAGGGTATAGAGTGTAGGGTAGAGAGTGTAGGGTAGAGAGTGTAGAGTGTAGGGTATAGAGTGTAGGGTATAGAGTGTAGGGTATAGAGTGTAGAGTGTAGGGATTAGAGTGTAGGGCATAGAGTGTAGGGTGTAGAGTGTAGGGTATAGAGTGTAGAGTGTAGGGTATAGAGTGTAGGGTGTAGAGTGTAGGGTATAGAGTGTATGGTATAGAGTGTAGGGTATAGAGTGTAGGGCATGGAGTGTAGGGAATAGAGTGTAGAGTGTAAGGTATAGAGTGTAGAGTGTAGGGTATAGAGTGTAGGGTATAGAGTGTAGGGTATAGAGTGTAGAGTGTAGGGTATAGAGTGTAGAGTGTAGGGCATAGAGTGTAGAGTGTAGGGTATAGAGTGTAGGGTATAGAGTGTAGGGTATAGAGTGTAGGGTATAGAGTGTAGAGTGTAGGGTATAGAGTGTAGAGTGTAGGGTATAGAGTGTAGGGTATAGAGTGTAGGGTATAGAGTGTAGACTGTAGGGTATAGAGTGTAGGGTATAGAGTGTAGGGTATAGAGTGTAGGGTATAGAGTGTAGAGTGTAGGGTATAGTGTGTAGGGTATAGAGTGCAGGGTGTAGAGTGTAGGGTATAGAGTGTAGGGTATAAAGTGTTGAGTGTAGGGTATAGAGTGTATAGTGTAGGGTATAGAGTGTATAGTGTAGGGTATAGAGTGTAGGGTATAGAGTGTAGAGTGTATGGTATAGAGTGTATGCTATAGAGTATATGGTGTAGAGTGTATGGTATAGAGTGTAGGGTATAGAGTGTAGAGTGTATGGTATAGAGTTTAGATTGTAGGGTATAGAGTGTAGGGTATAGAGTGTAGGGTATAGAGTGTAGAGTGTAGGGTATAGTGTTTAGGGTATAGAGTGCAGGGTGTAGAGTGTAGGGTATAGAGTGTAGGGTATAAAGTGTTGAGTGTAGGGTATAGAGTGTATAGTGTAGGGTATAGAGTGTAGGGTATAGAGTGTAGGGTATAGAGTGTAGAGTGTATGGTATAGAGTGTATGCTATAGAGTATATGGTATAGAGTGTATGTTATAGAGTGTAGGGTATAAAGTGTAGAGTGTAGGGTATAGAGTTTAGATTGTAGGGTATAGAGTGTAGGTTATAGAGTGTAGGGTATAGAGTGTATGGTATAGAGTGTAGGGTATAGAGTGTAGAGTGTAGGGTATAGAGTGTATGGTATAGAGTGTAGGGTGTAGAGTGTAGGGTATAGAGTGTAGGGTATAGAATGTAGGGTATAGAGTGTAGAGTGTAGGGTATAGAGTGTAGGGTATAGAGTGTAGGGTATAGAGTGTATGTTATAGAGTGTAGGGTATAGAGTGTAGAGTGTAGGGTATAGAGTTTAGATTGTAGGGTATAGAGTGTAGGGTATAGAGCGTAATGTATAGAGTGTAGGGTATAGAGTGTAGGGTATAGAGTGTAGGGTATAGAGTGTATGGTATAGAGTGTAGGGTATAGAGTGTATGGTATAGAGTGTAGGGTATAGAGTGTAGAGTGTAGGATATAGAGTGTAGGGTATAGAGTGTAGAGTGTAGGGTATAGAGTGTAGGGTATAGAGTGTAGGGTATAGAGTGTAGAGTGTAGGGATTAGAGTGTAGGGTATAGAGTGTAGGGTATAGAGTGTAGAGTGTAGGGAATAGAGTGTAGGGTATAGAGTGTAGAGTGTAGGGTATAGAGTGTAGGGTATAGAGTGTAGGGTATAGAGTGTGGGGTATAGAGTGTAGGGTATAGAGTGTAGGGTATAGAGTGTAGAGTGTAGGGTATAGAGTGTAAGGTATAGAGTGTAGGGTATAGAGTGTAGAGTGTAGGGTATAGAGTGTAGGGTATAGAGTGTAGGGTATAGAGTGTAGAGCATAGAGTGTAGGGTATAGAGTGTAGGGTGTAGAGTGTAGGGTATAGAGTGTAGGGTATAGAGTGTAGGGTATAGAGTGTAGGGTATAGAGTGTAGAGTGTAGGGTATAGAGTGTAGAGTGTAGGGTATAGAGTGTAGAGTGTAGGGTATAGAGTGTAGGGTATAGAGTGTAGGGTAGAGAGTGTAGGGTAGAGAGTGTAGAGTGTAAGGTATAGAGTGTAGGGTATAGAGTGTAGGGTATAGAGTGTAGAGTGTAGGGATTAGAGTGTAGGGCATAGAGTGTAGGGTGTAGAGTGTAGGGTATAGAGTGTAGGGTGTAGAGTGTAGGGTATAGAGTGTATGGTATAGAGTGTAGGGTATAGAGTGTAGGGCATGGAGTGTAGGGAATAGAGTGTAGAGTGTAAGGTATAGAGTGTAGAGTGTAGGGTATAGAGTGTAGGGTATAGAGTGTAGGGTATAGAGTGTAGAGTGTAGGGTATAGAGTGTAGAGTGTAGGGCATAGAGTGTAGAGTGTAGGGTATAGAGTGTAGGGTATAGAGTGTAGGGTATAGAGTGTAGGGTATAGAGTGTAGAGTGTAGGGTATAGAGTGTAGAGTGTAGGGTATAGAGTGTAGGGTATAGAGTGTAGGGTATAGAGTGTAGACTGTAGGGTATAGAGTGTAGGGTATAGAGTGTAGGGTATAGAGTGTAGGGTATAGAGTGTAGAGTGTAGGGTATAGTGTGTAGGGTATAGAGTGCAGGGTGTAGAGTGTAGGGTATAGAGTGTAGGGTATAAAGTGTTGAGTGTAGGGTATAGAGTGTATAGTGTAGGGTATAGAGTGTAGGGTATAGAGTGTAGGGTATAGAGTGTAGAGTGTATGGTATAGAGTGTATGCTATAGAGTATATGGTGTAGAGTGTATGGTATAGAGTGTAGGGTATAGAGTGTAGAGTGTATGGTATAGAGTTTAGATTGTAGGGTATAGAGTGTAGGGTATAGAGTGTAGGGTATAGAGTGTAGAGTGTAGGGTATAGTGTTTAGGGTATAGAGTGCAGGGTGTAGAGTGTAGGGTATAGAGTGTAGGGTATAAAGTGTTGAGTGTAGGGTATAGAGTGTATAGTGTAGGGTATAGAGTGTAGGGTATAGAGTGTAGGGTATAGAGTGTAGAGTGTATGGTATAGAGTGTATGCTATAGAGTATATGGTATAGAGTGTATGTTATAGAGTGTAGGGTATAGAGTGTAGAGTGTAGGGTATAGAGTGTATGGTATAGAGTGTAGGGTGTAGAGTGTAGGGTATAGAGTGTAGGGTATAGAATGTAGGGTATAGAGTGTAGAGTGTAGGGTATAGAGTGTAGGGTATAGAGTGTAGGGTATAGAGTGTATGTTATAGAGTGTAGGGTATAGAGTGTAGAGTGTAGGGTATAGAGTTTAGATTGTAGGGTATAGAGTGTAGGGTATAGAGCGTAATGTATAGAGTGTAGGGTATAGAGTGTAGGGTATAGAGTGTAGGGTATAGAGTGTATGGTATAGAGTGTAGGGTATAGAGTGTATGGTATAGAGTGTAGGGTATAGAGTGTAGAGTGTAGGATATAGAGTGTAGGGTATAGAGTGTAGAGTGTAGGGTATAGAGTGTAGGGTATAGAGTGTAGGGTATAGAGTGTAGAGTGTAGGGATTAGAGTGTAGGGTATAGAGTGTAGGGTATAGAGTGTAGAGTGTAGGGAATAGAGTGTAGGGTATAGAGTGTAGAGTGTAGGGTATAGAGTGTAGGGTATAGAGTGTAGGGTATAGAGTGTGGGGTATAGAGTGTAGGGTATAGAGTGTAGGGTATAGAGTGTAGAGTGTAGGGTATAGAGTGTAAGGTATAGAGTGTAGGGTATAGAGTGTAGAGTGTAGGGTATAGAGTGTAGGGTATAGAGTGTAGAGTGTATGGTATAGAGTGTATGCTATAGAGTATATGGTATAGAGTGTATGTTATAGAGTGTAGGGTATAGAGTGTAGAGTGTAGGGTATAGAGTGTATGGTATAGAGTGTAGGGTGTAGAGTGTAGGGTATAGAGTGTAGGGTATAGAATGTAGGGTATAGAGTGTAGAGTGTAGGGTATAGAGTGTAGGGTATAGAGTGTAGGGTATAGAGTGTATGTTATAGAGTGTAGGGTATAGAGTGTAGAGTGTAGGGTATAGAGTTTAGATTGTAGGGTATAGAGTGTAGGGTATAGAGCGTAATGTATAGAGTGTAGGGTATAGAGTGTAGGATATAGAGTGTAGGGTATAGAGTGTATGGTATAGAGTGTAGGGTATAGAGTGTATGGTATAGAGTGTAGGGTATAGAGTGTAGAGTGTAGGATATAGAGTGTAGGGTATAGAGTGTAGAGTGTAGGGTATAGAGTGTAGGGTATAGAGTGTAGGGTATAGAGTGTAGAGTGTAGGGATTAGAGTGTAGGGTATAGAGTGTAGGGTATAGAGTGTAGAGTGTAGGGAATAGAGTGTAGGGTATAGAGTGTAGAGTGTAGGGTATAGAGTGTAGGGTATAGAGTGTAGGGTATAGAGTGTGGGGTATAGAGTGTAGGGTATAGAGTGTAGGGTATAGAGTGTAGAGTGTAGGGTATAGAGTGTAAGGTATAGAGTGTAGGGTATAGAGTGTAGAGTGTAGGGTATAGAGTGTAGGGTATAGAGTGTAGGGTATAGAGTGTAGAGCATAGAGTGTAGGGTATAGAGTGTAGGGTGTAGAGTGTAGGGTATAGAGTGTAGGGTATAGAGTGTAGGGTATAGAGTGTAGGGTATAGAGTGTAGAGTGTAGGGTATAGAGTGTAGAGTGTAGGGTATAGAGTGTAGGGTATAGAGTGTAGGGTATAGTGTAGGGTGTAGAGTGTAGGGTATAGAGTGTAGGGTATAGAGTGTAGGGTATAGAGTGTAGGGTATAGAGTGTAGGGTGTAGAGTGTTGGGTATAGAGTGTAGGGTATAGAGTGTAGGGTATAGAGTGTAGGGTATAGTGTAGGGTATAGAGTGTAGAGTGTAGGGTATAGAGTGTAGAGTGTAGGGTATAGAGTGTATGGTATAGAGTGTAGGGTATAGAGTGTAGGGTGTAGAGTGTTGGGTATAGAGTGTAGGGTATAGAGTGTAGGGTATAGATTGTAGGGTATAGAGTGTAGGGAATAGAGTGTAGAGTGTAGGGTATAGAGTGTAGGGTATAGAGTGTAGAGTGTAGGGATTAGAGTGTAGGGTATAGAGTGTAGGGTCTAGAGTGTAGGGTATAGAGTGTAGAGTGTAGGGTATAGGGTGTAGGGTATAGAGTGTAGGGTATAGAGTGTAGGGCATAGAGTGTAGGGTATAGAGTGTAGGGTATAGAGTGTGGAGTGTAGGGTATAGAGTGTAGGGTATAGAGAGTAGGGTATAGAGTGTAGAGTGTAGGGTATAGAGTGTAGGGTATAGAGTGTAGAGTGTAGGGTATAGAGTGTAGGGTATAGAGTGTAGGGTATAGAGTGTAGAGTGTAGGGTATAGAGTTTAGGGTATAGAGTGTAGGATATAGAGTGTAGGGCATAGAGTGTAGGGTATAGAGTGTAGGGTATAGAGTGTAGAGTGTAGGGTATAGAGTGTAGGGTATAGAGTGTAGGGTATAGAGTGTAGAGTGTAGGGTATAGAGTGTAGGGTATAGAGTGTAGGGTATAGAGTGTAGAGTGTAGGGTATAGAGTGTAGAGTGTAGGGTATAGAGTGTAGGGTATAGAGTGTAGGGTATAGAGTGTAGAGTGTAGGGTATAGAGTGTAGAGTGTAGGGTATAGAGTGTAGGGTATAGAGTGTAGGGTAGAGAGTGTAGGGTAGAGAGTGTAGAGTGTAGGGTATAGAGTGTAGGGTATATAGTGTAGGGTATAGAGTGTAGAGTGTAGGGATTAGAGTGTAGGGTATAGAGTGTAGGGTGTAGAGTGTAGGGTATGGAGTGTAGAGTGTAGGGTATAGAGTGTATGGTATAGAGTGTAGGGTATAGAGTGTAGGGTGTAGAGTGTAGGGTATAGAGTGTAGGGTATAGAGTGTAGGGTATAGAGTGTAGGGAATAGAGTGTAGAGTGTAAGGTATAGAGTGTAGAGTGTAGGGCATAGAGTGTAGAGTGTAGGGTATAGAGTATAGGGTATAGAGTGTAGGGTATAGAGTGTAGGGTATAAAGTGTAGAGTGTAGGGTATAGAGTGTAGAGTGTAGGGTATAGAGTGTAGAGTGTAGGGCATAGAGTGTAGAGTGTAGGGTATAGAGTGTAGGGTATAGAGTGTAGAGTGTAGGGTATAGAGTGTAGGGTATAGAGTGTAGGGTATAGAGTGTAGAGTGTAGGGTATAGAGTGTAGGGTATAGAGTATTGGGCATAGAGTGTAGGGTATAGAGTGTAGGGTATAGAGTGTAGAGTGTAGGGTATAGAGTGTAGGGTATAGAGTGTAGGGTATAGAGTGTAGAGTGTAGGGTATAGAGTGTAGGGTATAGAGTGTAGGGTATAGAGTGTAGAGTGTAGGGTTTAGAGTGTAGAGCGTAGAGTATAGAGTGTAGGGTATAGAGTGTAGGGTAGAGAGTGTAGGGTATAGAGTGTAGAGTGTAGGGATTAGAGTGTAGGATATAGAGTGTAGGGTGTAGAGTGTAGGGTATAGAGTGTAGGGTATAGAGTGTATGGTATAGAGTGTAGGGTATAGAGTGTAGGGTGTAGAGTGTAGGGTATAGAGTGTAGGGTATAGAGTGTAGGGTATAGAGTGTAGGGCATAGAGTGTAGGGAATAGAGTGTAGAGTGTAAGATATAGAGTGTAGAGTGTAGGGCATAGAGTGTAGAGTGTAGGGTATAGAGTGTAGGGTATAGAGTGTAGGGTATAGAGTGTAGAGTGTAGGGTATAGAGTGCAGAGTGTAGGGTATAGAGTGTAGAGTGTAGGGCATAGAGTGTAGAGTGTAGGGTATAGAGTGTAGGGTATAGAGTGTAGGGTATAGAGTGTAGGGTATAGAGTGTAGAGTGTAGGGTATAGAGTGTAGAGTGTAGGGTATAGAGTGTAGGGTATAGAGTGTAGGGTATAGAGTGTAGGGTAGAGAGTGTAGAGTGTAGGGTATAGAGTGTAAGGTATAGAGTGTAGGGTATAGAGTGTAGAGTGTAGGGATTAGAGTGTAGGGTATAGAGTGTAGGGTGTAGAGTGTAGGGTATAGAGTGTAGAGTGTAGGGTATAGAGTGTAGGGTATAGAGTGTAGGGTATAGAGTGTAGAGTGTAGGGTATAGAGTGTAGAGTGTAGGGTATAGAGTGTAGAGTGTAGGGCATAGAGTGTAGAGTGTAGGGTATAGAGTGTAGGGTATAGAGTGTAGAGTGTAGGGTATAGAGTGTAGGGTATAGAGTGTAGGGTATAGAGTGTAGAGTGTAGGGTATAGAGTGTAGGGTATAGAGTATAGGGCATAGAGTGTAGGGTATAGAGTGTAGGGTTTAGAGTGTAGAGTGTAGGGTATAGAGTGTAGGGTATAGAGTGTAGGGTATAGAGTGTAGAGTGTAGGGTATAGAGTGTAGGGTATAGAGTGTAGGGTATAGAGTGTAGAGTGTAGGGTATAGAGTGTAGAGTGTAGGGTATAGAGTGTAGGGTATAGAGTGTAGGGTAGAGAGTGTAGGGTAGAGAGTGTAGAGTGTAGGGTATAGAGTGTAGGGTATAGAGTGTAGGGTATAGAGTGTAGAGTGTAGGGATTAGAGTGTAGGGCATAGAGTGTAGGGTGTAGAGTGTAGGGTATAGAGTGTAGAGTGTAGGGTATAGAGTGTAGGGTGTAGAGTGTAGGGTATAGAGTGTATGGTATAGAGTGTAGGGTATAGAGTGTAGGACATGGAGTGTAGGGAATAGAGTGTAGAGTGTAAGGTATAGAGTGTAGAGTGTAGGGTATAGAGTGTAGGGTATAGAGTGTAGGGTATAGAGTGTAGAGTGTAGGGTATAGAGTGTAGAGTGTAGGGCATAGAGTGTAGAGTGTAGGGTATAGAGTGTAGGGTATAGAGTGTAGGGTATAGAGTGTAGGGTATAGAGTGTAGAGTGTAGGGTATAGAGTGTAGAGTGTAGGGTATAGAGTGTAGGGTATAGAGTGTAGGGTAGAGAGTGTAGAGTGTAGGGTATAGAGTGTAGGGTATAGAGTGTAGGGTATAGAGTGTAGAGTGTAGGGATTAGAGTGTAGGGTATAGAGTGTAGGGTGTAGAGTGTAGGGTATAGAGTGTAGAGTGTAGGGTATAGAGTGTAGGGTATAGAGTGTAGGGTATAGAGTGTAGGGTGTAGAGTGTAGGGTATAGAGAGTAGGGTATAGAGTGTAGGGTATAGAGTGTAGGGAATAGAGTGTAGAGTGTAAGGTATAGAGTGTAGAGTGTAGGGTATAGAGTGTAGGGTATAGAGTGTAGAGTGTAGGGATTAGAGTGTAGGGTATAGAGTGTAGGGTGTAGAGTGTAGGGTATAGAGTGTAGAGTGTAGGGTATAGAGTGTATGGTATAAAGTGTACGGTATAGAGTGTAGGGTGTAGAGTGTAGGGTATAGAGTGTAGGGAATAGAGTGTAGAGTGTAAGGTATAGAATGTAGAGTGTAGGGTATAGAGTGTAGAGTGTAGGGTATAGAGTGTAGGGTATAGAGTGTAGGGTATAGAGTGTAGGGTAGAGAGTGTAGAGTGTAGGGTATAGAGTGTAGGGTATAGAGTGTAGAGTGTAGGGTATAGAGTGTAGGGTATAGAGTGTAGAGTGTAGGGTATAGAGTGTATGGTATAGAGTGTAGGGTATAGAGTGTAGGGTGTAGAGTGTAGGGTATAGAGTGTAGGGTATAGAGTGTATGGTATAGAGTGTAGGGTATAGAGTGTAGGGTGTAGAGTGTAGGGTATAGAGTGTAGGGTATAGAGTGTAGGGTATAGAGTGTAGAGTGTAGGGTATAGAGTGTAAGGTATAGAGTGTAGAGTGTAGGGTATAGAGTGTAGGGTATAGAGTGTAGGGTATAGAGTGTAGAGTGTAGGGTATAGAGTGTAGAGTGTAGGGCATAGAGTGTAGAGTGTAGGGTATAGAGTGTAGGGTATAGAGTGTAGGGTATAGAGTGTAGGGTATAGAGTGTAGAGTGTAGGGTATAGAGTGTAGAGTGTAGGGTATAGAGTGTAGGGTATAGAGTGTAGGGTAGAGAGTGTAGAGTGTAGGGTATAGAGTGTAGGGTATAGAGTGTAGGGTATAGAGTGTAGAGTGTAGGGATTAGAGTGTAGGGTATAGAGTGTAGGGTGTAGAGTGTAGGGTATAGAGTGTAGAGTGTAGGGTATAGAGTGTAGGGTATAGAGTGTAGGGTATAGAGTGTAGGGTGTAGAGTGTAGGGTATAGAGAGTAGGGTATAGAGTGTAGGGTATAGAGTGTAGGGAATAGAGTGTAGAGTGTAAGGTATAGAGTGTAGAGTGTAGGGTATAGAGTGTAGGGTATAGAGTGTAGAGTGTAGGGATTAGAGTGTAGGGTATAGAGTGTAGGGTGTAGAGTGTAGGGTATAGAGTGTAGAGTGTAGGGTATAGAGTGTATGGTATAAAGTGTACGGTATAGAGTGTAGGGTGTAGAGTGTAGGGTATAGAGTGTAGGGAATAGAGTGTAGAGTGTAAGGTATAGAGTGTAGAGTGTAGGGTATAGAGTGTAGAGTGTAGGGTATAGAGTGTAGGGTATAGAGTGTAGGGTATAGAGTGTAGGGTAGAGAGTGTAGAGTGTAGGGTATAGAGTGTAGGGTATAGAGTGTAGAGTGTAGGGTATAGAGTGTAGGGTATAGAGTGTAGAGTGTAGGGTATAGAGTGTATGGTATAGAGTGTAGGGTATAGAGTGTAGGGTGTAGAGTGTAGGGTATAGAGTGTAGGGTATAGAGTGTATGGTATAGAGTGTAGGGTATAGAGTGTAGGGTGTAGAGTGTAGGGTATAGAGTGTAGGGTATAGAGTGTAGGGTATAGAGTGTAGAGTGTAGGGTATAGAGTGTAGGGTACAGAGTGTAGGGTATAGAGTGTAGGGTATAGAGTGTAGGGTATAGAGTGTAGAGTGTAGGGTATAGAGTGTATGGTGTAGGGTATAGAGTGTAGGGTATAGATTGTAGGGTATAGAGTGTAGGGTAGAGAGTGTAGAGTGTAGGGTATAGAGTGTAGGGTATAGAGTGTAGAGTGTAGGGTATAGAGTGTATGGTATAGAGTGTAGGGTATAGAGTGTAGGGTGTAGAGTGTAGGGTATAGAGTGTAGGGTATAGAGTGTATGGTATAGAGTGTAGGGTGTAGAGTGTAGGGTATAGAGTGTAGGGTATAGAGTGTAGGGTATAGAGTGTAGGGTATAGAATGTAGGGAATAGAGTGTAGAGTGTAAGGTATAGAGTGTAGAGTGTAGGGTATAGAGTGTATGGTATAGAGTGTAGGGTATAGAGTGTAGGGTGTAGAGTGTAGGGTATAGAGTGTAGGGTATAGAGTGTAGGGTATAGAGTGTAGGGAATAGAGTGTAGAGTGTAAGGTATAGAGTGTAGAGTGTAGGGTATAGAGTGTAGGGTATAGACTGTAGGGTATAGAGTGTAGGGCATAGAGTGTAGGGTATAAAGTGTAGAGTGTAGGGTATAGAGTGTATGGTATAGAGTGTAGGGTATAGAGTGTAGGGTGTAGAGTGTAGGGTATAGAGTGTAGGGTATAGAGTGTAGGGTATAGAGTGTAGGGTATAGAGTGTAGGGAATAGAGTGTAGAGTGTAAGGTATAGAGTGTAGAGTGTAGGGTATAGAGTGTAGGGTATAGACTGTAGGGTATAGAGTGTAGGGTATAGAGTGTAGGGTATAGATTGTAGAGTGTAGGCTATAGAGTGTAGGGTATAGAGTGTAGAGTGTAGGGTATAGAGTGTAGGGTATAGAGTGTAGGGTATAGAGTGTAGGGTATAGAGTGTAGGGTATAGAGTGTAAAGTGTAGGGTATAGTGTGTAGGGTATAGAGTGCAGGGTGTAGAGTGTAGGGTATAGAGTGTAGGGTATAGAGTGTAGAGTGTAGGGTATAGAGTTCAGGGTATAGAGTGTAGGGTATAGAGTGTAGAGTGTAGGGTATAGAGTGTAGAGTGTAGGGTATAGAGTGTAGAGTGTAGGGCATAGAGTGTAGAGTGTAGGGTATAGAGTGTAGGGTATAGAGTGTAGAGTGTAGGGTATAGAGTGTAGGGTATAGAGTGTAGGGTATAGAGTGTAGAGTGTAGGGTATAGAGTGTAGGGTATAGAGTATAGGGCATAGAGTGTAGGGTATAGAGTGTAGGGTATAGAGTGTAGAGTGTAGGGTATAGAGTGTAGGGTATAGAGTGTAGGGTATAGAGTGTAGAGTGTAGGGTAAAGAGTGTAGGGTATAGAGTGTAGGGTATAGAGTGTAGAGTGTAGGGTATAGAGTGTAGAGTGTAGGGTATAGAGTGTAGGGTATAGAGTGTAGGGTAGAGAGTGTAGGGTAGAGAGTGTAGAGTCTAGGGTATAGAGTGTAGGGTATAGAGTGTAGGGTATAGAGTGTAGAGTGTAGGGATTAGAGTGTAGGGCATAGAGTGTAGGGTGTAGAGTGTAGGGTATAGAGTGTAGAGTGTAGGGTATAGAGTGTATGGTATAGAGTGTAGGGTATAGAGTGTAGGGTGTAGAGTGTAGGGTATAGAGTGTATGGTATAGCGTGTAGGGTATAGAGTGTAGGGCATGGAGTGTAGGGAATAGAGTGTAGAGTGTAAGGTATAGAGTGTAGAGTGTAGGGCATAGAGTGTAGAGTGTAGGGTATAGAGTGTAGGGTATAGAGTGTAGGGTATAGAGTGTAGAGTGTAGGGTATAGAGTGTAGAGTGTAGGGCATAGAGTGTAGAGTGTAGGGTATAGAGTGTAGGGTATAGAGTGTAGGGTATAGAGTGTAGAGTGTAGGGTATAGAGTGTAGAGTGTAGGGTATAGAGTGTAGGGTATAGAGTGTAGGGTATAGAGTGTAGGGTAGAGAGTGTAGGGTATAGAGTGTATGGTATAGAGTGTAGGGTATAGAGTGTAGGGTGTAGAGTGTAGGGTATAGAGTGTAGGGTATAGAGTGTACGGTATAGAGTGTAGAGTGTAGGGTATAGAGTGTAGGGTACAGAGTGTAGGGTATAGAGTGTAGGGTATAGAGTGTAGGGTATAGAGTGTAGAGTGTAGGGTATAGAGTGTATAGTGTAGGGTATAGAGTGTAGGGTATAGATTGTAGGGTATAGAGTGCAGGGTAGAGAGTGTAGAGTGTAGGGTATAGAGTGTAGGGTATAGAGTGTAGAGTGTAGGGTATAGAGTGTATGGTATAGAGTGTAGGGTATAGAGTGTAGGGTGTAGAGTGTAGGGTATAGAGTGTAGGGTATAGAGTGTATGGTATAGAGTGTAGGGTGTAGAGTGTAGGGTATAGAGTGTAGGGTATAGAGTGTAGGGTATAGAGTGTAGGGTATAGAATGTAGGGAATAGAGTGTAAGGTATAGAGTGTAGAGTGTAGGGTATAGAGTGTATGGTATAGAGTGTAGGGTATAGAGTGTAGGGTGTAGAGTGTAGGGTATAGAGTGTAGGGTATAGAGTGTAGGGTATAGAGTGTAGGGAATAGAGTGTAGAGTGTAAGGTATAGAGTGTAGAGTGTAGGGTATAGAGTGTATGGTATAGAGTGTAGGGTATAGAGTGTATGGTATAGAGTGTAGGGTATAGAGTGTAGGGTATAGAGTGTAGGGTATAGAGTGTAGGGTGTAGAGTGTAGGGTATAGAGTGTAGGGTATAGAGTGTAGGGTATAGAGTGTAGGGAATAGAGTGTAGAGTGTAAGGTATAGAGTGTAGAGTGTAGGGTATAGAGTGTAGGGTATAGACTGTAGGGTATAGAGTGTAGGGTATAGAGTGTAGGGTATAAAGTGTAGAGTGTAGGGTATAGAGTGTATGGTATAGAGTGTAGGGTATAGAGTGTAGGGTGTAGAGTGTAGGGTATAGAGTGTAGGGTATAGAGTGTAGGGTATAGAGTGTAGGGTATAGAGTGTAGGGAATAGAGTGTAGAGTGTAAGGTATAGGGTGTAGAGTGTAGGGTATAGAGTGTAGGGTATAGACTGTAGGGTATAGAGTGTAGGGTATAGATTGTAGAGTGTAGGCTATAGAGTGTAGGGTATAGAGTGTAGAGTGTAGGGTATAGAGTGTAGGGTATAGAGTGTAGGGTATAGAGTGTAGGGTATAGAGTGTAGGGTATAGAGTGTAAAGTGTAGGGTATAGTGTGTAGGGTATAGAGTGCAGGGTGTAGAGTGTAGGGTATAGAGTGTAGGGTATAGAGTGTAGAGTGTAGGGTATAGAGTGTAGGGTATAGAGTGTAGGGTATAGAGTGTAGAGTGTAGGGTATATAGTGTAGAGTGTAGGGTATAGAGTGTAGAGTGTAGGGCATAGAGTGTAGAGTGTAGGGTATAGAGTGTAGGGTATAGAGTGTAGAGTGTAGGGTATAGAGTGTAGGGTATAGAGTGTAGGGTATAGAGTGTAGAGTGTAGGGTATAGAGTGTAGGGTATAGAGTATAGGGCATAGAGTGTAGGGTATAGAGTATAGGGCATAGAGTGTAGGGTATAGAGTGTAGGGTATAGAGTGTAGAGTGTAGGGTATAGAATGTAGGGTATAGAGTGTAGGGTATAGAGTGTAGAGTGTAGGGTATAGAGTGTAGGGTATAGAGTGTAGGGTTTAGAGTGTAGAGTGTAGGGTATAGAGTGTAGAGTGTAGGGTATAGAGTGTAGGGTATAGAGTGTAGGGTAGAGAGTGTAGGGTAGAGAGTGTAGAGTCTAGGGTATAGAGTGTAGGGTATAGAGTGTAGGGTATAGAGTGTAGAGTGTAGGGATTAGAGTGTATGGTATAGAGTGTAGGGTATAGAGTGTAGGGTGTAGAGTGTAGGGTATAGAGTGTATGGTATAGAGTGTAGGGTATAGAGTGTAGGGCATAGAGTGTAGGGAATAGAGTGTAGAGTGTAAGGTATAGAGTGTAGAGTGTAGGGCATAGAGTGTAGAGTGTAGGGTATAGAGTGTAGGGTATAGAGTGTAGGGTATAGAGTGTAGAGTGTAGGGTATAGAGTGTAGAGTGTAGGGTATAGAGTGTAGAGTGTAGGGCATAGAGTGTAGAGTGTAGGGTATAGAGTGTAGGGTATAGAGTGTAGGGTATAGAGTGTAGGGTATAGAGTGTAGAGTGTAGGGTATAGAGTGTAGAGTGTAGGGTATAGAGTGTAGGGTATAGAGTGAAGGGTATAGAGTGTAGGGTAGAGAGTGTATAGTGTAGGGTATAGAGTGTAGGGTATAGAGTGTAGGGTATAGAGTGTAGAGTGTAGGGATTAGAGTGTAGGGTATAGAGTGTAGGGTGTAGAGTGTAGGGTATAGAGTGTAGAGTGTAGGGTATAGAGTGTAGGGTATAGAGTGTAGGGTATAGAGTGTAGGGTGTAGAGTGTAGGGTATAGAGTGTAGGGTATAGAGTGTAGGGTATAGAGTGTAGGGAATAGAGTGTAGAGTGTAAGGTATAGAGTGTAGAGTGTAGGGTATAGAGTGTAGAGTGTAGGGATTAGAGTGTAGGGTATAGAGTGTAGGGTGTAGAGTGTAGGGTATAGAGTGTAGAGTGTAGGGTATAGAGTGTATGGTATAAAGTGTACGGTATATAGTGTAGGGTGTAGAGTGTAGGGTATAGAGTGTAGGGTATAGAGTGTAGGGAATAGAGTGTAGAGTGTAAGGTATAGAGTGTAGAGTGTAGGGTATAGAGTGTAGAGTGTAGGGTATAGAGTGTAGGGTATAGAGTGTAGAGTGTAGGGTATAGAGTGTATGGTATAGAGTGTAGGGTATAGAGTGTAGGGTGTAGAGTGTAGGGTATAGAGTGTAGGGTTTAGAGTGTATGGTATAGAGTGTAGGGTATAGAGTGTAGGGTGTAGAGTGTAGGGTATAGAGTGTAGGGTATAGAGTGTAGGGTATAGAGTGTAGAGTGTAGGGTATAGAGTGTAGGGTACAGAGTGTAGGGTATAGAGTGTAGGGTATAGAGTGTAGGGTATAGAGTGTAGAGTGTAGGGTATAGAGTGTATAGTGTAGGGTATAGAGTGTAGGGTATAGATTGTAGGGTATAGAGTGTAGGGTAGAGAGTGTAGAGTGTAGGGTATAGAGTGTAGGGTATAGAGTGTAGAGTGTAGGGTATAGAGTGTATGGTATAGAGTGTAGGGTATAGAGTGTAGGGTGTAGAGTGTAGGGTATAGAGTGTAGGGTATAGAGTGTATGGTATAGAGTGTAGGGTGTAGAGTGTAGGGTATAGAGTGTAGGGTATAGAGTGTAGGGTATAGAGTGTAGGGTATAGAATGTAGGGAATAGAGTGTAGAGTGTAAGATATAGAGTGTAGAGTGTAGGGTATAGAGTGTATGGTATAGAGTGTAGGGTATAGAGTGTAGTGTGTAGAGTGTAGGGTATAGAGTGTAGGGTATAGAGTGTAGGGTATAGAGTGTAGGGAATAGAGTGTAGAGTGTAAGGTATAGAGTGTAGAGTGTAGGGTATAGAGTGTAGGTTATAGACTGTAGGGTATAGAGTGTAGGGTATAGAGTGTAGGGTATAAAGTGTAGAGTGTAGGGTATAGAGTGTATGGTATAGAGTGTAGGGTATAGAGTGTAGGGTGTAGAGTGTAGGGTATAGAGTGTAAGGTATAGAGTGTAGGGTATAGAGTGTAGGGTATAGAGTGTAGGGAATAGAGTGTAGAGTGTAAGGTATAGAGTGTAGAGTGTAGGGTATAGAGTGTAGGGTATAGACTGTAGGGTATAGAGTGTAGGGTATAGAGTGTAGGGTATAGATTGTAGAGTGTAGGCTATATAGTGTAGGGTATAGAGTGTAGAGTGTAGGGTATAGAGTGTAGGGTATAGAGTGTAGGGTATAGAGTGTAGGGTATAGAGTGTAAAGTGTAGGGTATAGTGTGTAGGGTATAGAGTGCAGGGTGTAGAGTGTAGGGTATAGAGTGTAGGGTATAGAGTGTAGGGCAAAGAGTGTAGGGTATAGAGTGTAGGGTATAGAGTGTTGGATATAGAGTGTAGAGTGTAGGGTATAGAGTGTAGAGTGTAGGGATTAGAGTGTAGGGTATAGAGTGTAGGGTGTAGAGTGTAGGGTATAGAGTGTAGAGTGTAGGGTATAGAGTGTATGGTATAGAGTGTAGGGTATAGAGTGTAGGGTGTAGAGTGTAGGGTATAGAGTGAAGGGCATAGAGTGTAGGGTATAGAGTGTAGGGTATAGAGTGTAGAGTGTAGGGTATAGAGTGTATGGTATAGAGTGTAGGGTGTAGAGTGTAGGGTATAGAGTGTAGGATAGAGAGTGTAGAGTGTAGGGTATAGAGTGTAGGGTATAGAGTGTAGAGTGTAGGGTATAGAGTGTATGGTATAGAGTGTAGGGTATAGAGTGTAGGGTGTAGAGTGTAGGGTATAGAGTGTAGGGTTTAGAGTGTATGGTATAGAGTGTAGGGTATAGAGTGTAGGGTGTAGAGTGTAGGGTATAGAGTGTAGGGTATAGAGTGTAGGGTATAGAGTGTAGAGTGTAGGGTATAGAGTGTAGGGTACAGAGTGTAGGGTATAGAGTGTAGGGCATAGAGTGTAGGGTATAGAGTGTAGAGTGTAGGGTATAGAGTGTATAGTGTAGGGTATAGAGTGTAGGGTATAGATTGTAGGGTATAGAGTGTAGGGTAGAGAGTGTAGAGTGTAGGGTATAGAGTGTAGGGTATAGAGTGTAGAGTGTAGGGTATAGAGTGTATGGTATAGAGTGTAGGGTATAGAGTGTAGGATATAGAGTGTAGGGCATAGAGTGTAGGGTATAGAGTGTAGGGTATAGAGTGTAGAGTGTAGGGTATAGAGTGTGGGGTATAGAGTGTAGGGTATAGAGTGTAGAGTGTAGGGCATAGAGTGTAGAGTGTAGGGTATAGAGTGTAGGGTATAGAGTGTAGGGTATAGAGTGTAGAGTGTAGGGTATAGAGTTTAGAGTGTAGGGTATAGAGTGTAGGGTATAGAGTGTAGGGTAGAGAGTGTAGGGTAGAGAGTGTAGAGTGTAGGGTATAGAGTGTAGGGTATAGAGTGTAGGGTATAGAGTGTAGAGTGTAGGGATTAGAGTGTAGGGTATAGAGTGTAGGGTGTAGAGTGTAGGGTATAGAGTGTAGAATGTAGGGTATAGAGTGTATGGTATAGAGTGTAGGGTATAGAGTGTAGGGTGTAGAGTGTAGGGTATAGAGTGTAGGGTATAGAGTGTAGGGTATAGAGTGTAGGGAATAGAGTGTAGAGTGTAAGGTATAGAGTGTAGAGTGTAGGGCATAGAGTGTAGAGTGTAGGGTATAGAGTATAGGGTATAGAGTGTAGGGTATAGAGTGTAGGGTATAGAGTGTAGAGTGTAGGGTATAGAATGTAGAGTGTAGGGTATAGAGTGTAGAGTGTAGGGCATAGAGTGTAGAGTGTAGGGTATAGAGTGTAGGGTATAGAGTGTATGGTATAGAGTGTAGGGTATAGAGTGTAGGGTGTAGAGTGTAGGGTATAGAGTGTAAGGTATAGAGTGTAGGGTATAGAGTGTAGGGTATAGAGTGTAGGGAATAGAGTGTAGAGTGTAAGGTATAGAGTGTAGAGTGTAGGGTATAGAGTGTAGGGTATAGACTGTAGGGTATAGAGTGTAGGGTATAGAGTGTAGGGTATAGATTGTAGAGTGTAGGCTATATAGTGTAGGGTATAGAGTGTAGAGTGTAGGGTATAGAGTGTAGGGTATAGAGTGTAGGGTATAGAGTGTAGGGTATAGAGTGTAAAGTGTAGGGTATAGTGTGTAGGGTATAGAGTGCAGGGTGTAGAGTGTAGGGTATAGAGTGTAGGGTATAGAGTGTAGGGCAAAGAGTGTAGGGTATAGAGTGTAGGGTATAGAGTGTTGGATATAGAGTGTAGAGTGTAGGGTATAGAGTGTAGAGTGTAGGGATTAGAGTGTAGGGTATAGAGTGTAGGGTGTAGAGTGTAGGGTATAGAGTGTAGAGTGTAGGGTATAGAGTGTATGGTATAGAGTGTAGGGTATAGAGTGTAGGGTGTAGAGTGTAGGGTATAGAGTGAAGGGCATAGAGTGTAGGGTATAGAGTGTAGGGTATAGAGTGTAGAGTGTAGGGTATAGAGTGTATGGTATAGAGTGTAGGGTGTAGAGTGTAGGGTATAGAGTGTAGGATAGAGAGTGTAGAGTGTAGGGTATAGAGTGTAGGGTATAGAGTGTAGAGTGTAGGGTATAGAGTGTATGGTATAGAGTGTAGGGTATAGAGTGTAGGGTGTAGAGTGTAGGGTATAGAGTGTAGGGTTTAGAGTGTATGGTATAGAGTGTAGGGTATAGAGTGTAGGGTGTAGAGTGTAGGCTATAGAGTGTAGGGTATAGAGTGTAGGGTATAGAGTGTAGAGTGTAGGGTATAGAGTGTAGGGTACAGAGTGTAGGGTTTAGAGTGTAGGGCATAGAGTGTAGGGTATAGAGTGTAGAGTGTAGGGTATAGAGTGTATAGTGTAGGGTATAGAGTGTAGGGTATAGATTGTAGGGTATAGAGTGTAGGGTAGAGAGTGTAGAGTGTAGGG